>NC_142946.1:55319929-55324929 GCF_046866305.1 Octopus bimaculoides
AGCCTTGTGCCTATGTCAGAAAGTATTATTATTATTACTATTATTTAACCCTTTCGTTACTGTATTTATTTTGAGATGCTCTGTGTTGCTCTCAGTTACTTTAAATATAACAAAGCATCTAGTAAAATAACTAAGTTATCATTCAGTTAGTGTTAGTAACATAAATTGTAACTAAAGTTTGGTGGAAGATTTTAATTCAAAACTTATACATTCTGAGTTCAAATTCCAATGAGGTCAACTTTGTCTTCCATCCTTTCAGGGTCAATAAAATGAGTACCAGTTGAGCACTGGGGTTAATGTAATTGACTCGTCCCTAATCGACTCGTTGCTACTGTGTTAGTGAGGAACCATGCTAAATCTCATACATTACGTCAGTTTGTCCCTCTATATTTTCTGTTCAATTTCTGCTAGGTTCAACCAGTTTCATCTTTGTGAAGGGTCAATAATACACCAGACAAGTAACATAGTGCTGGTGTATGCGTGTGTGTAATGGAAGAAGGCTGGAACAGTTCTACTGGTTACACTCCTCTTCATTAGATACGTATGGCATTGTCATAGAAATACTTACATGTATCAACATGATACATGTGAAACAAGTACAATCTGTAATGAGACAAATCTCTCATCTTTGCTTGTCCTTGGATGAAAGTGTGGCTCTATATGGTACATCAAATTACTGGACAAAATAAACAGAAACTAATAAGAGGCATGATGAGGATGTTGATGACAATATCTTTCCTGTATTGCAGTTTAGTAGAACAAAAAAAGGCTGAGTTCCTAAACGTCTCAAATTATAGTGTTATATTAGTATCATCAGCAAAGCAATCATTATCACTATCATGGTATCGCAAGAGCCACCACTACCACCACCATCTTTATTTTAACATCTATTACACCCCAGTGGCTATCAAAGTTTACACAAAGCCAATATCTAACATCATAAGTGTAACACAACATCAGTAACAGCCTGAGGTAGTAGGGAGAGAGACGTCTCGTTCTGTCTATACTACAACACATAAGAGTGATTTGAGTGTAACACAACCTCAGTAGTAGTCAGAGGATGGTGATGAGAAGCTTCATTCTATCTATAAGAACGTGACATGATACGTATGTGGCCAGAATGCCTTCACTAACCCCAATTACATTACAGAAGTTTGGCATGAGAATAGGGAGTTTGTGTGTGGCATCTCTTGTAGCTGTATGACTTGTGGTTGCTTGGCCTACCTCTTTGTAGTGTATGCAACTAGAAGGTATACATGCATGCATTTATGTGGGTATACATTTTTCAAGAGCAGAGGAAGTGTATAATGTATGTGCGTGATTTTTATTGAATACGAAACAAGAGTAGTGAGGCACTTGGCTCTTTAGCATTTAGATTACTCTGTTCAATGTAAGACCTATTTATTCACATTATTTTGAATTAATCGTGTACTATCTTGTAGCTTTGAGATTTCAGTGATGTAATTGTATATTTTTAGAATGACATCGTAGGAGAGGTGAGAGATGCTGGATCTGGCCAGTTTAAATGCTAAAGGGTTAAGAGAGAGAGAAAGAGAGAGAGAGAGAAAGAGAGAGAGAGAGAGAGAGAGAGAGAGAGAGAAGAGAGAGAGAGAGAGAGAGAGAGAAAGAGAGAAGAAAGTTGTACAATTGGCAAGTTACAAGTACCATCTATATCTTGCTCAGATTCATCTCTCTCTCTCTCTCTATCTATCTCTCTATCTCACACACAATCTATCATAGACAAACAAGTCTTTTGGCACCTGTAGGTACACAGAAGTCTCTCCCTCTCCCCCTCTCTCACACACAGCCATACAGTATATATTTGAAATAGGGATTTCTTGAGAACAGGACAAATAGGGTCCAGTAGAGCAGGAGATGGAATAATCGATAGTAAAGAGGGATGGCAGAGGGGAGATAGCAACAAGTTAGGGACCGGTTGCTGATGAGACAGTTATTGTAGAGTAAACTGATGTAGCACATGGTGGCAGGACAAGAAGGATGGTGGATGGCAGCATAGATGTGCGTGCATGAATGTATATACATGGTGTGGCATGTGTATGTATTTGGTGCACATGTATATGTGAAGTATGATATAGGTGTATGGTAGGTGTGTATGGTCATAATGAATCATCATCATCATTGTGATGGTAGTGTGTGTGTACAGGTAGTTTATGTCCACACAAAGTGTAGTGCTCTCTGTATACATATATAAGCATCCATAGCATGCACAGGAGAAGAGTGTAAAGCAGGTGGGGGGGGGGGAGGCACAGAAGGATGAGTTTCAAAATTTCATGGGCCACTACATTCCAATCTAGGTGTTCAGCGAAGTTAAGAAAGTAGAAAGATCTAGAAGATATATAGCAGTGAAGTGAAGTGAAGAGAGAGAGAGAGAGAGAGAGAGAGAGAGGGAGGCAATAGTGATGAAGGTAGGAGTGGGTTGTGGTGATATTAATTTGATATATGAATGATTCAATCCTATAAACTATTTTATATGATTGAATAAATAAAATTATATACATGCCAGTATGTACTATACAGGTATATGTGTGCTAGCTTATTCACACACGTTAATGTTTGGAGTAGCTTGTGAACACAACTCTCTGAGTGTGAAAAAGAGTGATAGGAAGAGTGTAACTGTGTGTGTGTGTGTGTGTGTGTGTGTGCGTCTGCATGTTTTTATGAAAGAGTGCATATAATAATGTTATAACACAGTGTATATGAACAACTATAACCACAATCGATTTGATAGGGCACAGCATTTAAGAGAAATGAAACTGTGTGATGGTCATGGCTTTCCCAAAAGCACTTTATAGTCAATAGCTACAATTGAAACTCAAATTTAAGTAAGAGATTTAGTCTGCTGAATGGTAGCTATCAGACACTATATGGGGTTATGATGTAGGATACAGTGATGGCAGGGCTCCACATGGTGGCAACATGTGGGATATTATGGTAGCACAGTGGAATTATATGTACCATAATGCAGGATGCAATGATAGCAGAAGGACACAACATGATGCGATTGTGAGGGACTTAAACATAATGGCAGTAGAAGGCCAGAATAAAGTACCATCATATGGGATATAATAGCACCGAGTGGTCTCGGTGCTATCATATAAATTACAATGATAACAAAACACTTCATGGCACCAATTAATGGAGACCCAGGGAGACATGGGATGGAAGTATGGAAGGACAATCTCAGGACACTTACAGAGATGACAAAAGGCCGAGATATTTGGCGCTTTGCAGAACTCAAGAATACTCATCCTCCACAGCAGAGCTGCTAATGCCACTCCCCTTACTGAAGAGGATTGACCTGCAAGAGTCCTGTGCTGGGCCACACCAAAAGCACCCAGCACCCTCTGTAAAGTGATTGGCATCAGGAAGAGCATCCAGTCATAGAAACCAGGTCAAACCAGACTAGAACCTGGTACAGTTCTTCTGCTTGCCAGCCCTGGTCAACCCGTTCAATCCATGCTAGCATGCAAAACAGACATACAATGATGATGATTATATAATGCTAGCATAGAGTAGGCAGGTTAGCACCCTACCACTTGTTGATATGCATTGCCTAAGGTGTGCTACAAGTTATTTAAATTAAGTATGGCTGGTGTAAAGATATCATTTCCAAATATTTCAAAGTACAATCAGAACTCCTATATCTTGAATTTACAAAGGAAGCCATATTTCAATGCCACTCACCACATTTTTGTAGATGAATGAGGAAGAAATCACATTCTACTCTCTCAAATGTGAGCTTTTACTAAAAAAGGAGAAAGCCATTCTTCACAGCAAAATTAAACATGACTGAGTGGTTAAGAAGCTTACTTTGTAACCATGTGGTTTTGGGTTCAATCCCACTGTGGTACTTTGGCAAAATGTCTTCTACTATAACCCTGGGCCAACAAATACCTTTTGAGTGAATTTGGTAAATGGAAACTGTGTGGAAGCCCATTGTGTGCGTCTGCAGTTATGCATTGTGGTTTGTTTCCCAACCACCACTTAACAACCAATGTGAGTTTGTTTCATTTCTACAAAGTTTGGCAAAAGAAACCAACAGACTAAGTGCCAGACTTAAAAATAAGTACTGGGGTTGATTTATTCAATTAAACCCTTTGAGGCAGTACCCCAGTATGGCCACAATCCAATGACTGAAACAAGTAAACAAACGTTACAAATCTTAACCAAAGAATCAGCGATAAGATATTGACCTAAAATATAAATCAGATAAACTAAAATTCTTTGGGAGGAGGTTATGACTCTAGCTACACATCTCCGTACAGTCATCCACATGTCTGTATGAACCTACAACACCTTCATGTAATCACCCCTGGATACTTCTATAGACTTATACAGCAGAGCAATTGAAAAGAAAACATTTTTAAGCATATCCCACACATTCCATTATATAAATGGAATCCACAAGAGACATACTACTTATATATCTGTTCCAGCAAACAAATTCACTCCCACCAACAAATATCAAGTGATTCTTTCGCTTTGCATGGTAGGCAAAAAGTTGTGACTACTACTGCTACTACTACAATATCATGTCTACATGTCTGTCCGTCTCTCTAAATATATACATCCACAAACATGTGCATATACATACATCTATACACACTTATATACATATCAAGAATGTGGATTTATAAGCTTTCAAAATACTAGGTTGATTAAAGACTACATATGTATTGTGTATATGTATGTATGTATGTAATGTTTGTAGGCATGCATGCATGTTTGAGTGTATAAATGAGAAATAAATGTATTCAATATCAACAAACAGTAGTGTGTATGTAGTTTCCACTTTTGCTCCAGTGTTAATTTGTAGCTTCACTACTCCAATGGTTAACATGAAAGAAAATTTATTTATTGATTACAAGAGGTGTGTTACCAACCTTATTTTTTCCCCACCAAAACTAATACTGTATCAGCAAAATCTTTTGGGTGGGGAGTGACACCACCCTTCCTGCACATGTGTGAAAATGTTCACA
>NC_142946.1:55329929-55349929 GCF_046866305.1 Octopus bimaculoides
TTCAATCTGGTGGCTTTCAGTTAACATTTAATCTTCTCTATTCATGAAATATTCCACACTAAAAAAAGCTATAACTTCAACATTTATTGTTAAACACAGTACAAGAGTGAAAAAAAAAAAACATGAGGATTTTCATAACACCATAGCAAGGTAATGTAGTTCTAGATACAGTTTATTTGAATAAAGGACAAGGTAGCTATGGCTAGACACCTTTGATCAGAGGACTGCTTGATCACAGGATTACTTCTAGGACTCAATAACTGCAGCAGTAAGAACACGATCAATGTTTTCCTTCGTGGTGGCAGTTAGAGGACGTCAAGACCTTGAATCATCTTCAAGGCTTTTCCTTCCCCTCCTAAATTCAGCTGCCCACTTTCGCATTGCTGATAAGGCTGGAGCTTCATCTCCTAATGTAGCAACCATATCAGTATGAAGATTGTTAGGGACTAAACTCTTTTTCTGCATGTACTTGATAATACCACAATGCTAAATTTTGTTCATTTTCAAAGGCAGTTGCTTCTAATTACTTGTGAAGTCTTCTTTGAACAGTCAGATATCAGTTTACCTGGAAAGAACTAATGCAGTTATTAATAAGAGGTGAAATTAATGCATTCGTGATGTCACAGCTATAGCATCATCCTTCATAGTCAACCTATGAACTTTTCAGCCTACCTTCGTACATCATTATAATTCAATGTCTACTTTTCCATGCTTGCATGGGTCAGACAGAATTTAAGACAGATTTTCTTCATCTGGATGTCACCAACCCATACCTGTTTCCAAGTAAGGTAATATTTCACTATGACTAAACATATTTTTCATGGAGGACTGGAAACAAACAATATCCTTGTATGATGGTGATTTTTGTTTACAACCATTATGTAATGTCCAGACAAGGATTCAAACACACACACACACACACACACAAACAAACACAGGTTTCTTTCGATTTCTGTCTACCAAATCCACTCACAAGGCTTTGGTTGATCTGAGCTTATAATAGAGGACCAAGATGCCACACAGTGGGACTGAATCCCAAAGCCACATGGTTGGGAAGCAAACAGCCATGCCTGCACCTAATGAATGCCAGAATTTACAATCAGGTCATCTTTGTAAATACTACAGTTATTACAGAGGATTCTAAACAGGAACCTAAATCTGTAACTATGTCCAAGGATTTTTTAAAAATCATTTTGTGTGTGTAATATCTTTTAATCAGGAGGGAAGGCAGTGCCTATGACCCTTCACTGGATCTCGAAGACAAGTATAAAGGAGAAAAGTATCCTCAAATCAGCAACTTGGCTCAAATGCTCGCAACACAGTAGACATGACCACAAGAAATGTTCAGTTCAAAATGCCATACATCACAAGTGTGAGATAAAAGGTTAATTTTTCTCAGGTATTGGTTTGGCCATTAAACCACTCAGAGGTAACACTGGGATAGTATCTACACAGCTTAGTTCCAAAATTATGAGAATAAGAAGTTGATAGTAGATATGCACTTCTGAGATTAATTACTGAGAGCTTCATGTCACAGCATTCTTCTGTTGTATTTAAATTTAATGGCTCTGAAGTCCCTCTTATGTTGTCATATATTTTTTACTAATTTAACTCCAAATGCAAAACTGATTGTAACAACTTGAATGGGTCTTCAATGAAATTAATCAAAGAAGGACTTATTGAACTCAGTAAGTCACTGTGGAGAGCTCAAGACACAGTAAAAAAAATTTAATCCACAAATAACATCTCACCACTGATTTCTTGACCACCATCAACACTCATACCCTTCTCTAATACTTTTGCAGTGCCTATTATTGCTAAGTTAATACATACTGAATCGCATCGTTCATATTTTAGCAAGGTTAACATTAAGCAAGTCTACCATCAACTGCCACTGGCAATTAAAGACCATCCTTACACTTTTTTGTAAGCCTTTAGGACAACTGTTTCAGAACATAAAATTCCCATTTGGCCTTACAAATGCTGTCATATGATTTCAATGAGTGGTGAGTCAAAGTATCTCACTGACTGACCTTAAATCTACCTACTTGTATTTAGATGACATCATTGCGTAAAGTAAATCTAAGAAAGATATCTTGGCAGAAATCTAAAGGTGTTTCTGTCATGTACTAACTATCTAAATATAATTCTATATAGCAAAAAAAATGCATTTTTGGATTTAAGCTCATTGAATTTCTAATCCTCAGTGGCTGCGTTCACATAAATACCTTAAAATTCCTACTACTAAAAAAGAACTTGGAAAAGATTATTGGGTTGCTAGTCTATTACAGCAAAAGGCCGATGTATTTTCAGAACAAAACACTGTAATGAAATGTAAGTATTTTCCCAATTCCTCGAGGAGCTGTTACAATTTTCAGGAGAAAAAAAGTACATAAGTCGTTCATTATTAATATTATTAATCTGATGCTCAAGGAAAAATGGGAAGAGGTATTGTTTTGGACATAGTTCTCCTTCAGATACGAAAGAAAAGGCCAGGAGAAACTGGGAAAAGAACCGAGATAAAAAGAGAAGAGAGTCACAAAAATGCACATGGGATCAGTTCACACGTTCAACCTCTCACCACATGGGATGTGAATCAATCCCATGTGTGTTTTTTGTGGCTCTCTCCTCTTTTTTATCTCCTTTTCTTCTCTTATAAGATTCTTAACTTTTCTCTAGGCTCTGAAGGACTCTGTTCAAAATACAATACCTTTTTCTCTTTCCATTCTTGATTATCAAAATAATAAACAGTGACTGTGAAGGTCTCTTGCACTTTTCTTGCTTTTATTTTTTGCATTTACTTTTTGCTTTATTACAGCGTGCCCACACAGACCTTCCATGTTTATCCAACCATTTCATTGGAGTAGCTTAATTCTTTGAGTACCTTACATCTTGGATACAATTGGATTACTTTTTCAGATTACATTGGATCTTCACTCAACACAGAAAATGCTTGCTTTCTGTGTCATTGATAACACCATTCCTTTTACAGATAAGGCTGAGGTATCAAATACTGCTCTAACTACAACCCTTTTGAGGAAACATGTAGAAGCTTCCTTCACTAATCCATAGGAACATAATTTTACTGAATTATGGTCAATGTAACTTTTGAGAAAGTAAGAGTTGGCACTGTAAAAAAATATGGTAGCTATTGGTCTAATCAACTGTAGCAGATACATCACCCTCCACCCCTGCTAATATTTGACCATCATTAACATAAGGTGAAGAAAAATTTAGACTCTAAAACAAAGACAATCCCCAAAATGATGAGGGATAATTACAGAGAATATACAAGGTGTTTAGTAACAGAGTGTCGCAAGCACCACCGCAGCCATTTTTGAGGTTAGTATATCATTTTCTTTGTCTTGATGTCTCGAATCCGAAAAAGTTGGGAGGAAGAACTGGTGAGGCTTGCAATAAGGTTGAAAATCCGGCTGAAAAAAATTGTACCTCAACGCTATTGACACAATGCTCGCTCACCCAAACTCAGACCAGAGAGTTTAGTAACAAACCATCGTAAGCACACGTGCTCAATCAATAACTTTGCTGTGGTCCCTGTATCGGATTTCGAGGTGTTATGGCTCATTTTCTAATAGTCCTCGTTACCATCATAATAATAATGGGCTATTATCTTACTAACCTCTTAAAGATACTTATTTTGCTATATTAAAACACAAACAATACCTTTGGTGGGACCTTTGTATGTTTTTTTGTAGGTATTTTGGCTAAAATATGCAATGCAATACACTGTTTCGTAGTACTGGTATATTCTACAAAATGAGAAAGACGCAATCAAGGTGTCATCTTTCAGATGCTTATACAAATAAATAATTTTATATAGGTGGAATGATTATACAAGATCTTCATGGTCATTTTAAGACCAAAACCAGCTTTCTAACTTCATTCCTTGCTGAGATATCGCATTCTGAAAGTCGCAAAACTTTGACTGCGTTTTTCTCAGTTTTTAAGTTGTGGCACTTACAATGGTCTGTTACTAAATGTCTCATATGATGAAACTTGACCTGTATCATCTTACTGACTATTCTGGCTGCATTTGTTAGCATCAGGTACTGTGAGATTGGACATAAACTATATAATGCACTGCATAGCTAGTGACCCCTGAACCTACACTATATAGCACACTGTTATATTGTGACCCCTGGACTAATGGTCTGTAATACACTGAACAGCTTGTGACCCCTGGACCTATGCTGTGTAGCTTGTAACTTCCTGATGCACACTATATAATGTAGATACAACTAGTGACCTCTTGAACTAAACTATTTTTATATTGTTTATGGTCAAACAAATAAAAACACCTCAATTGAAGCAAGAATTGAAGTGGATGGTAAGCACAGCTGAGAGAAGATGATGAATGAAGGGTAGAACGCAGGTAGATGAGAGGAAAGCAAAGCTAAGGTAGATGATGGATGATGTGCACAGATGGGTAGATGGTAAGACTGAGGTAGAGGAGTGGAAGAGACATAGTTAGGGAAGATGAAGGGTTGGAGGGTATATAGGCAGACTGAATAAATATTGCAGGGTAGACTGAGGACACAAATAGATCTTGTTACTCTGATTCTTTATATATGAACATTGAGAATGAGTGAATAGTGAAGTGGTGATGGTGGTGGTAAAAGTAATAGCAGCAGCAGCAACTAGTAATAAACACAATAGTTAATATCTAAACAGTGGGGTGGTGATGATGATGATGATGATGATGATGATGATGATGATGATGTTGATGATGACATTGTATAGCGTAAAAGAAACAATAGATGGTCATTATAACATTACATGAAATATGAGGAGGAGGTAGTTATGCTTGGGTGGGAGGAATCACACACAAAGCATGATGGCTACTGAATCATCAACAATGTCATAGCCATTTTTTATGTCGACCTTTCCAAACTAACATGGGTTGGAGAGACCAGTTTCAAATTAGCACCTCTCCAACTCAACATAGGCCTTCGTCATTTCCTTTGTGTGGTCCAGCATCCTGAGATTAGATCTCTAGAATAAATTAGGAAATTCTTTAACATTACTAAAGAGTTGTTGTTATTTAGCCATTTAGCATAATAACATAATAATAATAATAATAATTAAAGCATAAGGCCAGCAATTTTGAGGAGAAGGGGCTGGTCATTTACATCAATCCTAGTACTTCACATGTATTTTATTTTATTGAGCTTGGAGGGATGAAAGGCAAAGTTAACATTCAGTGGGATTTAACTCTAGCATTTTATACCAGTCATATCCTGTTCAAATATGTTACCAGTTTTATGTTCAAACCAGCCAGATTCAGCTTCTTGCACCTACCCTACAACATTATTCTGAAGATAAACATTCACATCATCAAAATCTCAAAGTTATAAATTAATGCATAATTAATTTTGAAAAATGTGAATACATAAGCATTGCATTTGACAGAGTAATTTAAATGCTACTGGGTAAACCCTTTACAACTTTGATTAGATTTATGATCAAAGACATTCCAAAAACCAGAGGGTGTGATTTGAGATTTGGCTGCTCTTTTGAACAAGGTGAACAGCTAAGGCGGCTTCCACATTGACAAACAGGAAAATATCTTGGGAATATTATAAAAAATATAGCAAATACAGAAAAATTGTAATTATTATTGAATATGAATGTTGAAAAGAACCATAGAAGATTAAAATAAAACAAAAAAAAAACCCTCTAGAATTCAAAACAAAATACTCCAACAACACCACCACCACCGTCCTGTACCAAATTCTCTAAAAGTTTTTAAACAGTGAAACAAGAGCAGACAACCCCTCCTTATCTCAAAGTTTATCATGTCGCATATTACTTGTATACATATGTTTTACAGAGAGCAGAGAGTTAGCAGTGGGAGAAGTGACATGCTGAAGCATTTCAAACATCCAAATTGGAAGAAAGAATTAAAATGGAACAGCTGTAATTGGAGACTGGGGTTTAATTTGGTGTAAAATTCTGTCTGATTGTTGTAAATGTAAGTAAAATATAATTAAATGGGAAAATCTGCTGTTAATGAATCAGGATAATGAAGTGGGGTGGTGCAAGGAAAAAAAAAAAATCAGAAGGAAAATATACTTAGTTTTTTGCTCCCCATGCTGAGATGTTACCACCAATCAAGAAGCTTATAATAATTGCTGTTGACAACCTGTTGAATGTGGGGTGAGATCCCTTCCTCAACCGCAACAACAGAGTAGGTGACTTAATGTGTGAAACAGAACAAGTTAGAAAATAGAGAGAAAAAAAATTACCTTTATAAAGGGCCAAAAAACTGATGGTCACTGTAATAAAACAATACTCCACCTCTCTCTCTCTCTCTCACACACACACCTACTTAATTCAAGAAACAAATTCACTTTACTGTAGAAAAAACACTAACCAACATCAAACAAGGAGTGACAATAATTTTTGGCCTTTTTTAAAATCCCAAAACACGACAGAGAAATAAGTCTTTCTGAGTTGATATTTAAAAGTAAAAATAAAACAAGAAAGAAAAATAGAACAAATTACGTGAGAGGGTTTTGGCTAAAGAAAGTTTGAGTAAACAACTTACCACTTCTCCTTCGAAAGGTGAAATTTCCAGGCATGACCAAGTAATGTGCTTGAGAGAAGAAAGTGTAATAGAGCTGAGTAAATTGTTGTCAGTGCGTTACTAAGTCATAATTGTCAGCTGATGATGCTGGTTGATTGTGAAGACACTTGAACTACAGAGAAATAACAATAACAACAGCAGTGGCTATAATACCGGCAACTGTTGTTACTGCCGATGATGATGATGATGATAGTTGTAACAGTGGTGGTGGTGGTGGTGGTGGTTAGTTGTATGCTATCCGTGCCAATAGGATGGAAGTGAAACAAGAGGAAAACATGTTTTAATATAGTAACTGCTGCTGCTGCTGTTGTTGATGCTGCTACAGTTGTCAACAGCAGACAATAGGGAAGAACTGTGCACACAAGTTCAGAAAGTCTTCGCTAAAACTGCCATGGACAATGCCAATTGTTTAGTGAACAAGACAGAAGACGACAAAACCATCCAATAGAAACTTGATCCAAAATTTTCGTAACTGACAAAAAAAACCCAGCAAAGACAAACTTTGGAAGCTGGACGACACCACAATCCGTTAACAGGCTGAATGGAGGGTGTGTGTGAATGTGTGTGTGTGTGTGAGTGAGTGTAAGTGAGAGGAGAGAGGTGGAGACGAGAAGCTGTGGTTTGAGTTTTTTGTTTTGTGTGTCTTAGTAAAACGACAGAGTAGAAGCTAGCAGAGTGGTTTACTGGTCAAGAGAAATTATAACAAGCTTACACTAACGCACTACCACACACTGCCAAGTAGCTTCATGAGTCACATCCCATAGAAGGCCACAGTGGTACTAGAGTAAGGTCAGACCTGTTGCAGCAGCTCAAGTCAATAATAATACACAGCATAACGTTGCTAGAACTAAGAGAGAGAGAGAGAGAGAGAGAGGGAGAGAGAAAGAGAGAGAGTGAGAGTTTGCATGTGTGTGCGGAGAGAAAAAAGTGGGGAGGTCAGCAATGGAGGATGGGGAGTGGTAATCAGAAACTGGTCAGAGTATGTGTGTGTGTGTGTGTGTGTGTGTGTGTGGTGAATGCTTTGCTACATTCTACATAACAGAGCTGACAAAAGATGGCTCCCAGGAATCTATTCATGTCTAAACTATGAAACTGAATATAATAATAATAATAATTATTATTATTATTATCATGATGATAACAATAATAATAACAACAAATTATTTAGGTGTTGTAGCAGAAAAAAAATTCCATTAGCTTTTCACATCTGTCCAAATGAATACTGTTTAGCATTTTCATTGTGTCTCTCTTTCACCACACACACACAACTTAGTTCAAACATTGTTTAATATATATGTAGGTGTTTTTATGTGTATATACATACATGCACATTATTTCCTTTATAATCTTTTACTGGTTTCATCCATTGAACCGTGACCATACTGGGGCACTTTTTTCAATTGTTTCAGTCAGTTATACCAGCCCCAGTACTTACCTCAGTCTGGTACTCAATATTATTGATCTATAGTTGTCGAGCAGCTAAGTCACACACACACACAATGGGCTTACACGCACACACACACAATGGGCTTACGCACTGTTTTCTCTACTAACAGAAGACACTGGATCAGGTACAACGAAATGTGCTCAAGCCCAGAGCCTCACTGTTGTGAAGCAACCGTCCTACCACATGGCTACGTCTGCACACACCTTAAACACAATGTGTGAAGCAGGAAAGAAGTCGAGTTTTCCTTTGAGACAATTCTTTAATACTGACAACAAAAAAAGTGAGAAAGAGAGAGACACACACACACCAGTGTAGCAGTTTCAATTCCAATCTCGCATAGTGGTATACAGGTACAAGAAAGAATGAGAACATAAATCTAAGAAGGTAAGTTACAATAAGTACCCTTCATTCAAACTGTTGTGATCTCTGGCCGTGCTTGAGCAACCACTTAATATACTGCAACTTGTTCTGTTGATTGTATAGTGCATTTCTGTAAGTGTGTGGGAGAGAGAATGAGTAAAAGAGAGACAGACACTCAAAGAGAGAGAGAGAGAGAGAGAGAGAGAGATAGAGAGAGAGATGTGCATGAGAGTATGTTTGCATGTGTGAGATTTTATATTTTATTTCTGAAATTTCATGCATATGTATGCATGTACACATATGCGGTGTCATTTGTTTGCAGCCTTCCATGAAATTATATGTGGCCATTATACTCT
This sequence comes from Octopus bimaculoides, assembly GCF_046866305.1. Taxonomy (NCBI): domain Eukaryota; kingdom Metazoa; phylum Mollusca; class Cephalopoda; order Octopoda; family Octopodidae; genus Octopus; species Octopus bimaculoides. Next base: position 55,338,700 of record NC_142946.1, read on the forward strand.
TTATAGAGGTGTGTGTGTGTGTGTGTGTGTGTGTATAAGCACAGCTACAGAACAGCTCTGGTCCAATAGCTAGTCCTACAATGTGCAAATAGTTAACCAAATAACAGGGTGTGACACAGAGATTGCTCTTGCCAGGTATACCAAGCCTCTCCCTAGCTGAAGATCATGCTGCACACTTCGATATGTGGTGATGAATCAAACAGTGTAGTGTGACAACTTAGATTTGTAATACCATCTCCCTCTCTGCAGCCTATTTCTGTATGCCAGTAAATGTTTCTGGTGGCTACAGCAAAGGCAGATAAGGTGGACTTGGTCAGAGTGCAATAACTACTGCTCTTCCATAATTGTTAAGGCTTACTACAGCGACAAACTGTGCCCTTCGCATGTCCAACTGGTCTACTATTCTTATTAAATTTTGTTTCATTGTAAAACAGTATATAAATATAGATTTTATTTCTAATTTTTCAAGATGTTTGTGTATGTGTGTGCATGTGTGTGTGTGTGTGTGTAGGTCTGCACTAACTGTAGCAGTGAGTCAGCACAGGTACTGATGAAGATGGCAGAGCTAAGATGTGAGAGAGAAATCTAGCCTAGTGAGATTTTATGAACTTTAATAATTACTTTCAAACTAGAAACATAAGGACCAAAAATTAGGGAACAGGAGATGGGTGGTTAATGAGGGGATGGAATCTATACAAGGATAAAATTCATTGTAAGATTGAGTTACATAATAAACCACATGACAGATATATACTTGAATCAGACAGACGCACACATACACAGATATAATGGAAACACATAAATACAGGTTGGACTACCGGTTACATCATCATCATTGTTTTAATGCCTACTTTCCTTGCTTGCATGGGTCAGACAAAATTCAATGAGGCAGATTTTCTACCCTAACCCTAACCCACTCACAAGGCTTTGGTTGGCCTGAGGCTATAAAAGAAACTTACTCAAAGTGCCACACAGTGGAACTGAGCCCAGAACCTTGTGGTTGAGAAGCAAGCTCCTTACCACACAGCCACATCTGTGTCCTATGTTGGTTTATTATAAAAATACTTGCAAGAACAAATGTAACAAATATCTGGACCAATGTGTTTAGCTGTTCAATTTGCTAGTAATAGCAACCAAATCCCCTCAAATTACAACTTTTCTTAAAAACAAGACAATACATTGACTAATTTAGCCTAAATATACAAAAAGACACGATAGTCCTAGTTGGATTGTCCAGAGATTTGCTTAATCTTGAATGACTATAAAAAAACATACAAATACTGCAATTAGCAAAAATAATCCTGACTCCATCCTCTCATAGTGAACTTGGTGAAGATGTGTGACCAGGGGGAAGTAACTCAAATCAACAGAAACCATCCCCTCACATACATCCCTTCTATGTATGGGCCAAAAGTAAGCTTGGGATTAGTTACAAATAAGAGCTAAATCTCCCTCAAATTACACTCAGCTATTAAAAAAAAAACAAAGGAAAGAAGTGAGGAAATACATTACATATTGTAATGCTAGAGTTTCTATACTTAAATGGAGGTTAGTATATTTAATGTATGTTCTTGCAAAATTATTAATTAATTGTAATGGAAAATCATTAGCTTCAGTGATAATTTGTTTCTCAAAGGTAAGGGAAGCAACTCTAAAACCCAAATTGGTTAAAAAAGGGAATAGGGTATTTTGTAGACAGTGGGTCTGGATCTTTGGAAAGTATAATTCAGACATGTTTCAGTCTTTTCAGACCTCCTCAGTAAAGTATAGTCTTATCCATACAGACCAGACTAAGATATACTAAATCTAAATATAAAATAGATGGTTACACATGGAGCATTTTTGGTCAGCTGGATCAAGTTTGACGTAGAGCTAAACAACAACTGGTGGCTACATCATTATGATGTTAATGATGATGATGAAATACCTAACGACTTTCTATGCTGTTATGGCTTGGACTGGACTTTGTGAATGTTTCATAGTTGGATGCCCTTTCTAATGCCACACTTTAAATCCACTCTTATTATATGCACACGCAAACAATATTTGTTTTCTAATGCTGTATTGTAACTATGGTAACAGTTGTTGCTAAGTAGATCCCCAACGCAATATTTGAAAGGCAAAGTGATGATAAAGATAATTTTTAAACTGCATGAAGTAAATATCATGTGATTTGTATAAAAAAATATTTGTCCCATCAAATGCTAATGGAAACACTTAAGACAATGGAGAGAGTTAAATCACCTGCTGGAAATAGTAGTCAAATTTCTCTCAAATTACACCATACTGTTTTAAATAAGAAGGATAGATTGAATTAAGTATGAAAAAAATTGGGAATTTTGAATTTCTTTGGTCACAGGTCTGCTGGATCAGGTCTGGCCTGGAGTTAAACGATAACAACCAGCAGAAGTTAATTTAATTAATGATACCTTCCCACAAATTTGCACTAAATATGTTAGAAAACATTATTTTTATGATTAATAAATAATAAATTTGTTGCAGTTGTTTAGCTTCAAGCGAACCCTTATCCAAGCAGACTATGACCAAGGTTGCTCTAACTAGAACTATCCACGCTTTTGCGGGGAAAGGACTACATTATCTAAGGTGCCTGTCCTCCCAATCCTTTTTTCTTCTTTTCCAGGTTGGCAGGGTATAATTTGAGGGGTATTCAGCTGTTATATTTAGCAGGCCAAGTGACTATGTAGAAGCACCCTTGTTAGTTCACAGTTATACAGTTTTGTGACAAAGTAGATTAATTATTAGAAGCAAAGCATGCAGGTCATTCATTCATGTTTTACAGAAGCATTGTTATTCCTGGAAAGAAACTCCATTTTATTAGAGTGCTTTTAATATCATTCATGTGACATGTGATTTTCCTTCCTCCCAGAAATAATTCTTTTTTTTTTTTTTTTTTGTGTTCAGAAGACAAAATTTCAAATCCATAAAAAATTTATTATTCTGCATTGTATTTATGTAAGGGTATTATATTTTTCTATTCCATCATCTATATTAATCTAATTATATGAATCATAATGTAATGAGGAAACCTAATTAAGCTTTCTATATCATTGTTTTTTTTTTCCTCCATCATTTGTAGATGCATGTTTCAATAGCTTTATGTTGGATCAGTGCAACTGGGCTTGAACTCCCATCCTATGCTTTACATTGAACAATTAAAAAAATCTTTTTTTTACTAATTTCAATTATTGGATTGCGGCCATGCTTAAAGAGTGTGGCAATTATTCTGTCGGTCTCTTTTGCAGAAGTGCTAAGTTATGGGGATGCAAAGAAACCAACACAGGCTATTAAATGCTGGAAAGACAAACACACACACACACGCAAATATAACAAGCCTCAAAGGCAGAGTACTGGCAGAAACGTTAGCACACCAGGTGAAATGCTTAGCGGTATTTCATCAGTCTTTATGTTCTGAGTTCAAATTCCGCTGAGGTCGACTTTGCCTTTCATCCTTTTGGGGGTTGGTAAATTAAGTACCAGTTGTGTACTGGGCTCGATCTAATCGACTGGCCGCCTCCCCCAAAATTTTGGGCCTTGTGCCTAGAGTAGAAAAAGATACAACAGGCCTCCACACAGTTTCCATCTATCAAATCCACTCACAAGGCATTGGGTGGCCTGGGTCTATAGTACACAACACTTGTCCAAGGTGCTTTACAGTGGGTTTGAACCTGAAACCACTTGGTTGGAAAACAAACTCCTTGACCACACAATCCATGCTTGTGTCTATAAATATTTCTGCGCGCGCACGCGCGCACACACGCACACACACACACACACACACACACACACACGCACGCGCACAAAAATCTATTCTATGAGATGAAAACAAAGGAAGAAAAATGAGACATCACATGAATTACAGAAAAATATTAAGTAATAGTGAGAGACTGCTTTCTGAATCAGAACTAAAAGTACAAAGTCTATTGACATTTTTAACAATAAACAGCCTTTGGCCATTTGTCTGAGATGGGACCTGGTTATGGGGTAGAGTAATTACAACATATGCTGATTTCATTCTTCACAAGCAAAACCTCACCGGTTTGAATGAATTTTCCAAGTGAAAAAAGCATTAAAATTCAACTTCACTTTTATACAAAGATCCAAGTCTTGTGATTGTTATAATGATAATACACTTGGGACAGGCATGAACACCCTAAGTTTTATGCTTACATTCACAGTGTATATTTTATATAGTCATATAACACACACACACACACACACACACATGCATGTGTACTTTATAAGTATAATTTATAAATATCAATATCTAGTGTTCAGCTTGTCATTATTCATTGAATATTGGATTTTGGTTATCTTTCTTTTGTATTATTTTTTACCTTTTCCTTAGGCTCATGTGATATCATCATCACCAATCATTATTATTATTATTATTATTATTATTATTCAGCTTAAAATAGAACAACAACAAAAAGATAGTTGAACATATGAAAACCATTTTATATTGAAGTATCATATCAGTTATCAGTGTGAAAAACCAGGAAACAATCTCTATATAAACCACTTCTGTCTACCTAAAGATATCTCTGGATGTCTGCCTGCCTGTAAGGTTTCATGTCTGTCAAAGGTTGTGTGTTACAAACATGGCCATCATCTTCAGGACCAGAAAATTGCTTCAGCTCCTAACAACTACACAACCACTAACCTTTTACAAAGCTCAGATGAGTCCCACAAGGAAGTGGTACTATTTCCATATCTGGAATACTACCACTGCAGCACCCACACAAGACATCTCAAACATGAAACATAAATAAATAAATGAATAAATAAATAAATAGGTGCAGTTATGGCTGTGTGGTTGCGAAGCTTGCTTTGCAACCACACAGTTTTGGGTTCAATCCCACAGTATGGCACCTTAAGTGTCTTCTACTATATAGCCTTGGGTGACCAATGCCTTGTGAGTAAATTTGGTCAATGGAAACTGTATAGAAACCCATCGTGTGTATGCATGTGTGTGTGTGTGTGTGTGTGTGTGTGTGTGCATGTCTTTGTCCTCCCCACTGCTTGACAATCTGTGTAGGTTCATTTACATCCCTACAACACAGCAATTTTCAGCAAAAAAGATCAAGAAAATAAGTACTAGATTTAAAAAAAAAAGTACAGGGATAGATTTGTTCAAACAAACCTGCCAGCGGCCATGAGGTGCCCCAGCATGGCCACTGTCCAATAACTGAATTAAGTAAAAGGAAATAAAAGATAAATAAAAATAAACCATCCAAATGACTTGCATGAAGTCTCTTAGCAACACACTCCAATCTCTGACCCAGCCAGACATGCTGTTTCTTCCTTCTTTCCTTTCTACCCTAACCACAAAGGACTACGCCCTTCACAGATGACCTCTTCTTCTACCATTCCCCTTGCCTACCCATACTGTCTACCTCATTATTTAATAATTCCTTCTGGCTCCTGTTTTATCGGCAGCTATTAAATTACAACTCTTCAAAAGAAACATTAACCCTTTAACATTTAAACCAGCCATATCTGGTCAAAATATTCTACTTGTTTTATGTTCAAATCAGCTAGATCAGGCCTTTCACACCTACATCACAATGTTATCCTAAAAATAAGTAATCACATCATCAAAATCTGAGCAGCAAAGCAATGCAGGATTAATTCAAAACAAAGTGAATAAATAAGTAGTACATTTGAGAGAGAAGTCTGAAAGTTAACAGATTAACTTGCACTAAACCCGCCATTCTCGAAGGGCCCGCAAAATCCATGAGCATAGCTCCTACTTATAGATAAAACAAATAAAACAGATAAAGACGTACGTCTCTGTTTTCTTATATGCTTGTTTGTGCGTCTGCCAGCAGATGTTTACAAGGTGAGAGAGATGATGCTATCTGACAGAAAGATACGGAGAAAGAACTTTACCTTTTGGAACTTTCATCTTCTTCTTCTCTTCTTTACTGTCAGGTTCCTTTGGAAGGGGTTTATTCTCCAATGGCATGTTTACCTCTCTGCAAAAGAATAAGAAGTTCATCAAAAATGTTGCTACTACTACTGCTGCTGCTGGTGGTGGTGGTGGTGGTGATGTTGATGTTGTTATAGTATGTTACTGTTATCGTTGTTGCTGTGTTGCTATAATTTGTTGAGGTGGAACAACAACAACAACAACAAGAACATCATTATGTGTAGAGTAATAGAGCACTTGACTGATTGATGTAAGTGAGGTGAGTCAAGTTATTAAGTGGAGATATATATCTTAGAAAGGGAGATATAGAGTGATTTGTATGGTGTAAAATAAGGCAGACTCTGGGGAGGATAAAAAGAAAGAGAGAGAGAGAGATTAAGAGGAGAGAGATGAGAGCAGTAAAGAAAAGAGGAGAGAAAATAAGTGGAGGAAAAGAGAGCGAGAGAATGAAAAGTTGAGGTAAAAAAAAAAAAAGAAAACAAAAAGAGTAAACTAAATGAGAGAAAGATTTGAAGGGGGAGTGAGATAAGGGGAGAGGAGAGAGAGAGTGAGAGAAGGGAGAGAAAGACGAGAGGAGAGGGAGGGTGTGAGAGAGAGAGAGGTGAGACAAGGAGAGAGAGAGAGAGAGAGAGAGAAAAAGAGACAGAGATAAGAAAATTAGATAAAGAGAAACAAGTGATGTCATTCTCAAACTCCTACTGACACCCAACAAAAGAAAAAGAAAAGAAAAAGAGTAGTGCATCATTACACATTGGACTAAATTTATTATGTCAAGAAGGTTGTGACATTTTAGAATTTGGCCATCTTATAAAGGAAGACCATGTTGATATATTTAAGGACTTTTACAATAGCACACTAACATTTTACACTTCTGTCTAGGTGTTTCTCACCCCTCTCTTTTCTATACATGAACTTTCTTTTAATGTATGTATGTATGTATGTAGGTATGTATAAATAAAATCCCATATATGTTATTTCACACAACACACAGAGATGATCCCTAAAGAATTTCATTCTAATATGATTGTATCTCTATTCTCTTGACAATGAAAACGATTGTACCACAATGATATAGGGAGCTGGATGTGAAACTATGAGTGAGACTGAGCAATGAACATAGGATTTGGAAGAAGAGATTGATAAGAGTAGGGAGTCTATATTCAGCCCTAAGTCAGCTGTGATCCAGAAGACTTGTGATCAAATAAAATCCAGCCATGACCTCTAGCCTCTTATTCGGATACAGTATATACAGGATTACATTATTTAATGTGTCTTGCTTTTTTTTAAAAAAAAATGACTGATTTGAGAGAGATTTTGTCATTATTTCTAAGAAGATGGAGGACCATATAAAGGTTCCTTTATTGGCTTGAATTTCTGTAGTAAAGTAGGTATTAACATAAATGTAGAAAAATAAATAATATTGGTATCAATGTTGTTACAAGGCCAGCAATTTCGGAGGAAGGGCTAAGTTGATTAGATCAACTCCCAAGGATGAAAGGCAAAGTTGACCCTGGCAGGATTTGAACTAAGAATGTAAAGACAGATGAAATGCCACTGGGCATTTTGCCTGGCATGCCAATGATTGTCAGCTCACTAATAAATTAAAATAATGTCATCAATGATAAGGGAGTCATTAACTAAATGACCAATACTAATCAAAAGAGGCAGAGAGATACAATTTGGAATTAAAATTAATTAAATAGAGCACAGTGAGGAATGAGTCTGATGCTTAATGATATGGTGGACAACTCTGGACATGTTTCAGCTTTATTGGCCCTCACCAGCATGACTTTGACATTTAGCTGTCTTTCTATAACTTGTGCAGTACTATGTAAAACCTGACTGAATAGACTTTGCAATGAAAATCATTCTGAAATGACCATCCCATCATTTACCCAGATGTATCTAAGATTAAATTAGCAAATTTATCCTTCTTTTTCTAAGATGACAGGTGTGATTTCAGAGCCAGGATGAGTGGTGAAAAATAAAAAGAAAAGAGGACTTTATGTAATAATTTTTGTCAGAAGGGCCCCAAAGTAGTAGTGGTGTAGTAACTGTAATTCAAAGGTGGTGGTCGTGACGGAGATAAGGAGTTTAAAAAAGATGTTGAAAAGAATTCTTGTTTTAATAATAAAGTGTTTCTCTTCTTTTAAGTACATAGTGACATGTGTAAAATTACTGTTTCGTTCAGGTTTGTCTGACTATGTTTGATTACAATGATCAAAGGTGTTCTAACCATGACCATCATGTCTTCATGTATCAGGGACTACATTATCTGCTGTGTTCTTTTCTCCCCCACTCCCCCCTTTTTTTACTGTAAAGTGGTTAACTGGAGCAGTCTATAATAGTGGTTCTCAACTGGGGTCCATACAAGATTTTGTCATTAAAATTTATGCACAATGAATTGCTTATACTTCCACAATACACAAAATATTTTCACATTTTGTATAAAATTCCTAATAACATTTAATTATAAAAATACAGGAAGTTTTTTTTTTTCCATATACAACAAACAGCTATGAGAGTTCAGTAGAATAAAATAGGAATCACATGAGTCCATAGTCTAAAAAAGGGTTGAGAACCATTGGTCTAAACCATAACCTAGAAGAACATCAAAATGATGATGAATGAGTGTCACACATTCCACCCATCCCCAGCGATTGTTGCTCAGGGGAGGGCTCTGACCTCTGCTATTATACTGAACAGCAAGTTTTATATATATATATACATATATATATATATATATATATATATATATATATATATATATATATATATATAGCAAGTAATGTTCATAGCCACTTCAACATGGCTGTTCCGCTCTAATGGACTTTACAGTGACTTTTTAACCCCAAGAGGATATCTCCTCTAGCTGGTTGACAATGCAAGGCTGCATTCGATATACTGCAAGCAGGCGAGCGAACCCCTAATACACACACACACACACACACATACATATATACATATCAGATGTTATATTTTGGAGACTTCTGCACTTATTAAGAAAACAAAGACTACTAGATCGCATTGATGTTCATAGCAGAGACACACAAAACGAAATTGCAGATATACCAAAACTAATGAAGAACAAGAGATTTCTGGCACAGCGTGACTGTGACTATTTGATAAAGAATGCCATACAGTACTTTGTAATTCAACCCTTGTACCCTTATAATAGGACAAGCTGGTCTAGCAGTGTGTCAATTTTGTACCAGAAATATAAAGAAGTTCAATATCTTCAAGAGAACAGCCTTCTTGTGTGGTGATAATCAAATGTATTTTTTGCAAAATGTAAAAATGATTGTTATTTAGTGAGGACATATCTATAGACTTCATATAAGTTGAATTTGGTGGATATTTATTGACTTTTCCCTGTCTATATTTCTAATGAATAAGACTACATATGTGCTTTAATTAATTATTAACATAATCAACATTTTGGTGGTTAAGTATCTCTGTAGCTTTACATATTGGCATACATAATGCTGGTGTAACCATGTCAGCACGGACAATAGACATTAAATGATGATGATGATGATATTGATTTAAAATTTTGGCACAAGGCCAGCAATTTTGGAGGAGGGGTAAGTCAATCACATTGACCCTCAGTACTCAACTGATACTTATTCTATTGACTCCGAAAAGATGGAAGGCAAAGTCCACCTTGGTGGAATCTGAACTCAGAATGCGAAGGCAGATGAAATGCCACCAAGTATTTTGCTCAGTGTGCTAACGACTCTGCCAGCCTGCCATCTTTTATATATATATATATATATATATATATATATATATATATTTTAGTTTATGTATATATTAATATTATCTCAGTTTAAAAAAACCTTTGACAATGTAAATATGTTAATAGTTACCATGGGTGGCAAAAATTACACAAAAAACCAGGATACTACATCCGTTTTATAGGTAGAGATTCCAAGTTGAAGTAATGCATTTTGAGTATATATATATATATATATAATGATATAAATTAGATGATTTTTTTTTTTTAATGCAGAATTGCCATTAGAACAGCAGAAATACTGGGTAAATTACCCTTACAAAGCAGAAAAATTTGACAGCAACCAGCTATGAGACTTGAACCCATATCCTTCAAAGACTCCAGCTGGGTGCTTTACCATTAAGCTAAACTGCCTGCTGACAAATTAATCAGTAAAATGATATAAATCAGTACATATTATGTTGGTGTTGACAAAGTGAAATCTCATGATAAAGTACCTATATGGTTAGTATTTTAATATATTATAAATACCAACATCGGATAGAAGTTCTGTTGCTGTCTACCTAAGCATTAGCATATTTCTGTTGTATTTCCTTTCCCATATGATCTAGAGGCCACCCAACGCACACATATGTAGATGAGATGCTTTGAATGAAACAGCTTGTCTACTTCATATACAAAAAAACTTGAATAGATAGAAATAAACCTTAAACCAGAAGAAGCCAATGCATAAATCAAATTTTGATTGAGACTTTAATTTGTACACAAAACACTTTAGTATGGGAGATCTTAGGTATGTTGGTATTAAAAGGGTTAAGATACACAAAGAGCAGGAATAAAAAAAGATATACCAATTTTCTCCAGTTTAATCCACACGAGAGAGAGGAGGTAGTAGATAATTTTATGAATAAGCATTTTTAAGATGAAGCCTTGTAAAGATGAATATATGTAGCAAGACTAATTATAAAGTAGAGTAATCAATTGTATAGCTTACTTAGTAGCAAAAAAAGTTCTAGTTACTCAAGTAGCAGAGTTTGTTCTTATAGTTTCTGGCATCTTATTTAGCCTAGAAAACCCTACCACTGACAAAGATGATGATGATGATGATGATGATGATGATATATATATATATATAAGGAAATTTCAAGCCATTTTATGCTGGTTTATAGCAGCTTCTTTAAAATCCTTGAGGCTATAAACAAATTATAATTCTCTGAATCACTTTGTCAAGTAAGCTATGTTAGCATTTTATGGCAGTGGAAGGGGAGGTTACCAACACCACCAATGGCTAAATCACACACACACATACACACACACAGAGAACCACTTGGCTAACAAGCCCTTTATGACGGGTTTCTTCTAGTGCAACTTGTACACATCACTGGTTAGTCATACAAGTGAGAGAATATAGACAAAGCAACTTGGATAGATGTGAACTTAATGTTAATTAATGTGTAACGTTCTCAATTTACCTAATTAATTTTTGTTTCAAATGGTTTTTCTAAAGTTCTTTTATTCTTTTACTTGTTTCAATCATTTGACTG
>NC_142946.1:55354929-55397429 GCF_046866305.1 Octopus bimaculoides
TGTGTAAAAGAGAGTAAGGGTAGATGTGTACATGTACATGATACAATTTGTATGTTTATGATTGTGTGTCTATATCTATGTGAAAGAATAACAATGTGTGAGTGTGTGTGAGAGAGAGAGAGAGAAAGAGAGAGAGAGAGAGAGATTGAGATTATTATCATTTTACCATCCACTTTCTGATACATGCATGGGTCCAATAGAATTTATTGAGGCAATGTTTTTGGCAAGATGCCCTTCCTATCACCAACATTTACCTATTTTCAAGCAAAGTAATATTTCCTCTATGGCCAGATATGATTTTATAGAATAATTAAAACAATCATGTGATGTCAAGACAAGGATACACACATACACCACCAGCTTCTTTCAGTTTCTGTCTACTAAATCCACTCGTAAGGCTTTTGTTGGCCTGGAGCTATAGTAAAAGACACTTGCCCAAGGTGCTATGAACCTGGAATCATGTGGCTGGGACGCAAACATGTTTTTATAGCAAACATAATGACACTGCCTATGTGGTGTCATTTTACATTCCATGAAAACACTTTCAAGACATGAAAGGGCAAGAAACACACAAACACACACACTACACAAACGATGAGCCTCTATTCAGTTTCTGTCAACAAATTTAACTCGCAAAATTTTGGTTAACTTGAGGCTATAGTAGGCTGACACTTGCTCACAGTCCTACACAGAAGGAACGAAGCCAAAATCACATGGGTGCAAAGCAATCTTTTTAAACCACACGGCTATGCCTGTGACTTACACACACACACACACAGATCTACACCATTTATCTTTTAGCTGTTTCAGTCATTTCAGGCATTCTCCTTTGTTGAACTGCTAAGTTACAGGGACGTAAACTCACCAACACCAGTTGTTAAGCAGTAGTGTGGGGGGGGGGGACAAACACAGACAGACACAGACACATATATGATGAACTTCTTTCAGTTTCCATCCACCAAATCCACTCACAAGGCTTTGGTTGGCTTGGGGCTATAGTAGAAGGCACTTGCCCAAGGTACCATGCAAAGGGACTGAACCCAGAACCATGTGATTGGGAAGCAAGTGTCTTACCACACAGCTGTGTGTGTGTGTGTGTGTGTGTGATTTGACAATATAAGCATCAGTATGGGCCAGCAAAGAGCAACAGGTCCCAGTGGAAATGACAAATCAGACATCTATCACTTTCTGTGAGACTGTTATATTAACACTACAGAGCACTCACCATGATAATGGCTGCATTTATGTTCGCAATAATATATGCATGCATGTAAGTACGTATTTTAACATTATTTAACCCTGGGTTAACCTTAGTCAAGCAGACCTAAGATTAATGACATTTTGGTCCTGACTATCTTGCCTGTTTGTATACTCGAAGCAACACCAAGACAGTAGTGCGTGATTTGGTTGCTATTTCTAGCTAGTCAATTGATATTGTAGAGACTCCCTCAATGACTTAAGCAGATACTCCCTATCTGGCTCAAGCATATATATATATATGTATATATATATATATATATATGTATATATATATATGTATATGTATATATATATATATTGTGTGTGTGGATGTGAGAATTTGTGTACACAAAGCTACTTCTGCCCTTATTAGAACCCTTTCGACAACCAAATATAAATAAAAGGAAAGCAAGAGAAATATATATAAGAGAGAGAAAGAGAGAGAGAGGAGGAAAGAAAGAAAAAGAGAGGGAAAGAGAATGGGAAAGCCCCCAAAGTTGGTACTACCTCATGTTGTTGTGTAACTCCTTATTGCCCGAAATCCAACAAATCCTATGCACAGCTGTGCTGACGCAGGACAGGCACCATTTAGTTGCAGCTGCCGTTTTGTACCGTTGTTGGCAATGCTGTGTTGCCATTCAATAGCCACAGTTGTAATGAGAGAGAGAGAGAGAGAGAGAGAGACAGAGAGAGAGAGAAGGGGAGGTAGGACATAAAGGCAAGAATAAAAAGGGAGTATGTAGAGTATACGGGTGGAAGAAAAAGGTGGTGAGAAAGAGAGGGACAAACGAGTCACCAATGAGAGAGAGAGAGAGAGAAGGCAGTGGTCATAGGTGAGAAAGAGAGAAATGTAGAGAGAATGAATGGGAGAGAAAAACAGGAAGAGGGAGAGAGAGAGAGTGAGAGAGAGAGAGAGAGAGTGAGAGAGAGAGAAAAGAATGCTTGGTGAAGAAAGAAAGGAGACAGAAAAATAAAAATAAAATAACGAAGGAAGAACAGCATAGAGAAAAATAATCAATCGATAGCTGGATGTGGGTGGTGAGTAGTAGTGGCAGTGATGATGGCAAAAGAGAGGGTGGTTGGTCTTGATGATGATGATGATGGTGGTGGTGGTGGTGGTGGTGGTGGTGGTGGTAATAGTAAGTGTTCTTTCCACTGCACAAGTTGCATCAAACCAATCAGAATTTCAGCCGAGACGGAAATTTCAGAGACACACAATTATTGGTTGGATCCAAACAACAAAGAGAGAAAAGTAACAACAACCACAGCAGTAGTTCGATGATGGAACTTACATGTAACTGCTTGACCTGTTAGAAATAGCAGCCAAACTTTCCTCAAATTACACTCTGCCACTTTATAAAGAGGAAGTTCTTGTTGGGGAACATAGTGTGAAGACATTGATATCCTGTGTCTGAGGAAACAAATTGTGAGCGGTGGTGGTGGTGGTGGTGGTGGTGGTGAGGGGTCACCACCTTTGGTTATAGATTTACTTAAGTAATAGGGAGGGTGCGCGATCAAAAGAACAACAACAGTATCTACACCCATAACCACAACATCCGTTTTAAACAGAAATGCAACATCCACAACTTCTACTGCAACAATTACAAGAACAGTTACCAAGCACAGTAACAACCATAAGTGTAACTGATACAGCTGCAACAGTAGGAACATCAGCAAGACAAAAAGAAAAACCGAAAAGACCAAGATCAGAAAGAAACAAATAGAGAGAGTGAGAGTGAGAATGAGAGAGAAGAGCTAGAAAATATAAGAAAAGTAAAAAGTTATGATTATGACATTGATGATGTAATATGGTGGAATTAATCCATAAATGGATTTGACGATAGCAGAGAAGATGAGAGACAATGACTGTGGTCCAAGAGAGAAAAAGTGGGGATAAAAGAGAGGAGAGAGAGAGAGATTGAAGTTGTGATCCATGAAGAGAGGGTGGGGATTAAGGGAGGAGGAGGGGCAGACTAGAGGACTGTGGGGGTAATGAGGGAGGAGCAGGGAGAGAACTGCAGGACAGAATTGATCCTTAAGAAGGGAAGTGCGGGGGGGGGGGGGGAGTGGAATTAAAAGACTGTGAGATGATGTACAGTGTAGAGATATTGAATCTAAGAGAACAACAATACTGCAACCACATACCAACAAACACGCATACAGATAGCAACACACACGCACACAGATACATGCACAAATATCACCACACACACACACACAAATATCAATACATTCACCAACACACCATGCTATATGATAAAGGGTATGGTGGTAGTGGGGGTACTGGTGGCTTAGATGGTGAATGTGGGGGGGGGGGGGTGAGATGTCCAGATGATAGTGGCAGTAGTAGTAGTAGTGTTGGGTGTTTGTGTTTGTGGGTAGTAGTGGTGGTGCTAGGGTTAGTGATAGGGGTATAGGATATGATGAAAGTGCTAGTGGTGGTGAGTGGGATGCTGTGGTGGGGTGGTGGTACTGGGATGTCTAAATACTTCATCAAATCAATACAGTTAAGCATCCCCAGTAAAGACTGGTTGATCATCAAATTAAATTACATTCTAAAGCAACCACATCAAATCTCATATCAATGACATCAATTCCCTAGTATATTACAGCTATTTTCTGCATTGGCTATATCTGTTCCTCTTCCTTCACCAGCCTATGATTACTGTAATTAAATACAATTAGAGAAAACTGTCATATTGTAAACCTGTTAAACCCACATAAGCATGGAACAATACATCTTAAAGTGATATGATGATGATGATGATGATAGCAAGGCAATGACAATGGTAATGAAGATGATGATGATGATGATCATCGACAGTAATGAGAATATTAAGAGGAAAGGAGAGACAATGACAACAACAATAGCAATGATGTTGATGTTGGCACTAGTCAGAGGAAGGCTAAAGATGACAGCAATGACACCACTGCTGCCATCTGATGATAATAATTAGAACAACAACAACAACGATGATGATGATAATGATAAAAGCAACAACTATACAGGAGGAGGAGGAGGCCACCGCCACCACCACCACCACCACCACAACTACTACAGTCAGCTTTTAATATCTGTCAATAGTGGGGTCGATGAATTAAGTACCAGTTGCCCACTGGGGTTCATCTAATCAACTTCCCCCCCATCACCACCAAAAAAATTTCAGGCCTCATGCTTAGAGTAGAAAAGAATATCTGTCAATAGTTCAGCCACACTGCTAGATCTATTCCCCATTACAACATCCAACAGATGATGTTCACAGCATCTTAGATATCCAGACCTTTATTTAACCATTCAATTGTGCAAACATGTTTAACAGTGGGTAGCTGCAGACAATAGATCCATAATATTGTGAAGTTCCTTTAACCAAATTCCTATGAAATTAAATATGTGAGAGTAAAAAGGTCACAAAACTTAAAATAAATGAATAAATTCAGGAGTAATAAGTGAAGCCTACCTAGTGGTTCCAAGAGAAACCATGTGGCATAGTTTCTCAGTAAGGTTTTAAACTAGCTAAGCCTGACACAATCTGGGATGCCATTTAAAATAACAATATATGAGTCAGATGAAGGATAATAGGAGGAGAGGGGGAAACAACCATTGAAGATGGAAGGCATATAAAAAAAAATCAATCTCCAATTTGTTTATTGTGAGGAAATATTTCTAATAAATGTCAGCTGACAATATGGTGTGCGTTACCAAGTAGTTACAGGAACACTGCTCTGAACATTGCCCACTGTCCTCTCTACATTTTCACCTACATTTCCATCAGCCTGTCTGCCTACCTACGTACTTACTTACATACATCTTCCTGTCTTGGGTTTTCAGTTCTTGATGTCATTGTGGCACACTGCATTATATTGGAGTCCATCCCCACTCAGGTCAGACCATAGCTGATTTCTTTGGAGAGAGAGAGGGAGAGGGAGAGGGAGAGAGAGAGAGAGAGAGAATGTGTGTGTGTGTGTGTGTAAGTAAGGGATAACAGCCAGAGTAATTGTGAAAATCCCATCTTTGTATAATTCAAAGTTAAGGAGCTTGTTCTCTAATTTTTTTTTATAACTGTTCGGTGTGATATCAGGGAGATTTAGCTGTTATTTCCAGCAAGTTGAGAGGCCACACAGAAATTCCCTCATTGGCTTCATGTTAAGTAGATGTAACATCTTAGTATTACGACAAAATAAAATTAAAAAATTTTTTTAAATGAAGCAATTTCTTAAATAGTCATGATGAATGTTTAAATACAAGAGTCAAAGTATTTTACTGCCAATGGACAATTAGTGAACTCCATGGCTCTAAAATGGAAACCATTCCAGTCTTTACAGTCTTGATGTTATTTATATGACTATTTCCTAGATAGATTAAAATTGGAACACAAAAGCATCTGGTTTCCCTTAACTACTACATTTTAATATCAGTTCAAATTCACTGTTTCTATAAATGCAGAAAATAATGGTAGCAGCTGTAGTTTTAATGCCACTATCTCCTTTCCTTCAATATTTTGTGATGATTTAATCAGTCAGCTGTCTTGTTTAATTTGGCTAAAATTCAAAATATCAGACATTAATTTTAAGAATGCCATGTTACTATCTCTTTTGACAGCCCTCTGCTTTTTTTAACATTTCATTATCATAATAATTATCATTATCATTATTATTTTTAAGGTGGCGAGCTGGAAGAATTGTTAGCACACCAGGCAAAATGCTTCGTGGCATTTCATCCGTCTATGATCTGTGTTCAAATTTCACCGAGGTTGACTTTGCCTTTCATCTTTTCAGGGTCAATAAAAGAAGTGCTAGTTGAGCCCTGGGCTCAATGTACTCAACTTCCCTCCTGCCCTGAAATTACTAGCCTCATACCAAGGAAGGGTCGATTAGATCTGTCCTAGTGCTGGACTGGTAGATTATTTCATCAACACTTAGAAAAGTAAAAGGCAAAGTCGATCAAAAATAACTGTTTCTCATATAGGCAAAAGTTCAGTAGTTTGAGGATTGGTTGATTATATCAATCCAATACTTATTTGGTCTTCTGATCCTCTTAGAACACAAGAAGAAATAGGTGATGCAGAGAATCACACGGGAGAAGAGAGAAGCAATGATTTTTAGCTTTAAAATACGACAAAACAATATAAACGATCACCTTTTATTAAATTGTACTTTACTATCTTAAATAGAATGGCATATTGAATAACATATCCTGAAACAGAACGTACAGTCATTTACTTCATCAATCGCAAAAGGACTAAAGGCCAGGTTGGCTCAGTAATAATAAGTGTTTCTAACAAATGGACAAGCTCTAGGATCTGAATTCAGATTGTAGAGCTAGAATGAATATGGCAAAGCATTTTCCCCAATGCTCTATAACGATTCCGCCAATCTATATTGCCTTTAACCCTTTAGCATTCAGATTTCTCTGTCAAATGTAATGCCCACTTATTCACACTGATATAAGTTAGTCATGCCTTACTTTGTAGCTTTGAGATTTCAATGATGTGATTGTTTATTTTCAGAATAATATTGTAGTTAAGTGAGAGGCCGGATGTGGCCAGTTTAAATACTAAAGGGTTAATAGTTGTTTCTAACATAAGTAGGACTGAAGTGTTTGGGGGAGAGGAGATAGTCAATTACATTGACTCTAGTCCTTTATTTTATTGACCCCTAAAGATGAAAGACCAAGTTGATCTAATAATTGTTTCAAATTTTGAGACAAAACCAGCAATGTTTTTTTTTGGGGGGGGGGCTACTCATTTACATTAAATCCACTGCTCATCTGGTATTTATTTTATCAACCCCAAAATAATTATTTCAATTTTTTGCCTCAAGGGCATCTTGGGGTAGGTGGGGATGAGTCGGTTACATTGACCCCAGTGTTTAACTGGTACTTATTTTATCCACCTCAAAAGGACGAAAGGCAAAGTTGACCTTGGTAGAATTTGGGCTCAGAACGTAGCGACAGTTGAAATGCTGCTAAGCATTTCTTCCAGCATGCTAAGGATTCTGCCAGCTCGCCGCCTTATCAATCCCAAAATAACGAAAGGCAAAGATGATGTTGGTGGCATATGAACTCAGAATGTAAAGACCCAAGAGAAATGCTGCTAAGCATTTTGTCCAACTCACTAATAATTCTGCCAGCTCACCACTTTCACTAGATCCAATAATAGCAATGTTTTCTGGCAATGAGATTGGGGAGACAGAGGATAGTCAATTTCATCATTTCCCTCCCTCCCCCCTTCCTCCCCAACAATCGACTGATATTTAGTTTATTGATTCTGGAAAGATGAAAAGAAAAGTTGAATGATAACAATAAAAAGTGTTTCTAACTTAGGCACAAGGCCAGCATTTTTGAAGGGAGAGGGTCAGTCGATACCATTCACTCTAGTACTTGACTGGGACTTTATTGTAGTGACCCCACCCCCATAGGGATGGAAAGTAAAGTTGACCTTGTTGCAATCTGAACCTACAACAACAGTCATCAGAAATACAAGGCATTTTGTCTGATTATTCTAACAACTTTACCGATCCACTGCTCTTATAACAACAATAATAATTATCAAGAAAACTATGGTAAAATTTTATAAGCCTTTCTAGGAACCAGAAGATAATCTTTACCAAAGAGTTTAAAAGGGTTTTCCAGTGATGTGGGTCCTGAAACAGTTTTTGTCAATTGTTCAAGCTACGAAGTAGTGGCACACACACACACATAGACTCACTGGGTTTCTTTTTAAAACTTGAATATCTAGTGAAGCCAATATTCCCAATTAGTAGTTTTTTAGTGTTTTTTTTTTTTATATGATAATAGAAATAAATGAAAACCTGACCAAGAATGTTTTTTTCTTTTGCTTTGTTTTGTTTTTAGTAAAAGGAGGGCAGTGGACAAACATTACACATCACACACCAGAGTTAATTAGAAATTCAGAGAAAGCAATTGAGGTGATGGTAGTGGGTGGAGTATCCATAGAGGAGACTAGTAGGTGGTCAACAAACAAGCAGTGGCTCATTAGTATATATTGTGAAATAGCTGAATGATAATGAGATAACAAGTCAATAATGGAAAATACTCTCCTAACATCACACCCTATCCTGTCTTAACGTCCGCAATGCTATATTTAGCATATCATATGGAATCTATACAGTATAGTGTAGTGTAAGCTTTCTACTCTTTTCCCCTGATGTATTAATTCATAGCTCTGAAATTGCTCATGTATAATTAGATATATTTATTTATTCTGGGTCAGATTAAAAGCAATAGTTATGATGATGGTGGTGGTAGTGGTGGTGGTGGTGCAACTGGTACTGCTAGTTGCAGTAATGGCTGCAGTGATGGTAGTATTGCTAGTAATGTTTTCAAGATTTCACTGTATTTTACTTTGGAGAAATCTTTCCACATACTTGCTGCGAAATGGCTGCCATTTCTTAAAGAGGATGGCAAGCAAAGTAAAGAGTCCAGCTGAAGGATATTAGAAAATTCCTGCAGAACAATATCAGACCAAAGTGACTTGCTTGTTTCGTATCATTTGGTAATGGCATAATTCAGCTTATTTTCTCATTAACCCTTTTGTTACTGTATTTAATTTGAGATGTGCTGTTTTTCTCTCAATTATTTAAAATATAACAAAGAATTTAGTAAAATAACTTGGTTATCATTAAGCTAGTGTTAGGAACATTAATTGTGACTAAAGTTTGGTGGAAGATTTTAATTCAAAACTTATGAAAACAAGACATTTGTACTACAGAGCCAGAGCTGGCTTCAGCTGGGTTGGTATCAAAAGGGTTAAGCAAAGAATGTTAGATTCACCAGCTCAGCAGCTGTGATAGAGATACAAGCTATGTGAATCTGATAGACACCATCTCAACAGTTGTGGTCAGAGATACAAGCTCAGTAGCCATGGATACAAGCTCAGTGGCTGTGGACATCAGTTCAGCAGTTATGGTAGAGGCCATAGCTAAAAACACTATTCCATCTAGTTATTTCATTCATCTTGGTACTAACCTACATTTTTTGACACATAAATTTCTGCTGAAGTTTAAATAGTAATAAAGTACCAGAAAATACCTTGTGATATTTCTTATGGCTTATTACATTCTGAGTTCAAATCACACCAGGATCAACTTTGTCTGTTCTCATTCTGGAGTGATAAAATCAAGTACACCACTCAATGCTTTGAGTAACCCCTCCCTTTAAAACTGTTGGCCTTGTGTCAGAATCAGAAACCAATATTATTATTGTTATTAATAAGGCAATGTGTTAGCAAAATTGTAAGTGTAGACAAAATGCTCAGTGGCATTTCTTCCGGCTCTTAACATTCTGAGTTCAATTTCAACCAAAATTAACTTAGCCTTTCAATCTTTTGGGGTTGACAAAATAAAGTACCTGACAAGTATTGGGGTTGATATATAAAGGACTGGATGGATAGTCATGGCTAGAGTGCCTTTGATCAAAGGTCTGCTCAATGATAACAAACAGATGAGGAATGACAAGTAGAAACAGTGAAAGGCTTTGGTTGGCCTGAGGCTCTAGCAGATGACACTTGTCCAAGGTGCCAAGCAGTGGGACTGAACTCAGAACCATGTAGTTGAGAAGCAAGATCCTCACCACACAGCCATGCCTGTGCCTACTGTATCCAATTTACTATTTTGCTTGCATGGGCCCCTCCTGCCTGGAGTCACATGGACCTTGATTGAGAACCACTGATCTAAATGCTTGCAATAGAGCACACTCCATTGAAAGCATCTAAGTGCCAGGTGGGGCATGGTGGTTTAAACCAGGTAGTGAATTTAGTCTACAACACAAGGAAAGGAACTCTCTCTTTGACAGACTTCACAACAGTTTCTGTTACCCAAATTTTCACTCATAAGGCTTTAGTTGACTCAAAGCTATGGTAGAGGAGACTTGTCCAAGAGGTCATACAATGTGATTGAACCTGAAATCACATATTTGAAACCACACCTACACAATCATGCCAGCATCCATTATGAAGTTGGGATTGTGGTAAAGATGCTGTACTTCCTGTTACTGTTTGCTATAGATATGAATAGATCTCAAAAGATGGGATTACTATCAATATAGGTCTTCATTAATATATTAATTTCCTTCCATAATTAACAGTTGGAGTCATAATTACATGTTTCCATCTCCCATCTCTTCCTTCTTCATTTGTCACCTGATATTCAAATCCTTGGGAAAATATATAAGGAAAGGCTATAAAAAGCTATGAAGTTTCTCACTAGCATCATCGTCATCAACAGCAATTATTATTATTATTATTATTATTATTTTTATATTTCTTTCTCATTTCGGCAAAAGACCAGCAGCTCCAAGGTAGATGTAAAGTACCAGTAAAATACTGTAATTGAAACAGCTGACTAGTCTACTGCTCCCAAAATTTCAGGCCTTGTGTTTGCTAGAGACAATTATCATTATTGCAATATTTTGTTATGTCAATAGTTCAAATTCCAACAGGAACATGTTTGCCTTCCATCCTTGCAGTTTCAATATATCAAGTGACTGTAATATACTGAGGTTGATTTAATCAATTCTTCCCTCTTCCAAAAATTTCTGGCTCAGTACCAGTGCTAAAATTGAAAACCATGCAATATTCCATCCACATTACAACCAAGAATTTAATCTATCACAGGTTTGGATGTTCAACATCCAAGCCATGCACCATCTACAGATCACATCTGTATTCTACACCATTTGCAAACCAATGAAATAAACCAAAGCCTTTAGTAAATACAGTTCTTGTCAAACTGTGTATCATTCACCAGAACCAAAACCCACCCCATTACACATAACTGAAGTCCTTCACTTAACAAAAGTCAATAATCAGGAGGTTTGATTGCAGAATGGCATCAAATATGAGAAAAACCTCCCAGCTAAAAAGGGAACACATATTTTCTCAAAATCCCTAACAGTAATGAAGGGTAGGAACCAGAAAAGAAACCTGCAATATTACTCATAGAAAACCAATATAAAATACTATGAAGTAATGATCCAACAGATGAAACATTAACTGTCCTTCAATCTTCAAAAACTAAAACCTCCTTATAGAAACATCTTTACACAAATTAACCAAAGAATCTAATTGAAAAAGAAAACCATGAAAAAAATCATTACTAATAACAAAAGTTAATCATAGTATGGTAACTAAAAGCTGGCAGCTAACAGATTAGAAATAATTATATTGGCTCTAAATTCCATCAACATTAGTTATTCTAAGCCAACACATTTGAAAACCAAACCTAATGTTAATACTCACTGCAGTTTCAGAGAATTAAGCCGAGGCAAATAGAATAACAAGAAGCTTACAATTTTTTAAGGGGTCACATTGACATTAACAAATCATTCTGATCTTCTTGCTGTGTTCTGTCAATAAGATAGAGGGCAGATAGATTTTAGATGACTGTCAGTTTCCAAGGTGGTGCCAAAGGCTGGATAAACCAGAAAATCCAATAATTTCTTTCTAATAGTTTTGCCCAACAGCATCTCGCATTTTAATCTAAGATCTGATTCATTTGTCTCATGGTTTATATTTTGGTAATAAGAAATGCCAACTTGATTCTACAAATGGTAATGAGTAAGGAACCCTCATCTCATGTTGCCATTTGCTGACCTGCTTTGGTGTTTAACTTACTAGAAGGAATGAATGCCATAAAGAAAAAAAAAAAAAAAAAATCCCAAAAGTCACAGAAAATGGTTTTACAGATATTATTATTACTATTATTATTATTATTTGTTTGTTTGTAAAAAAAAAACACTAATAAGTTTGACCTTTTCCATTTGAGAAGAATGAAAAAGTCCAGGAAACTTTCAGATATTCAATGTCTGCTTGCTGTGCTAATGTTACATTATTAATTCTTTTTTTTCTTCTTTTTTTGGGTTTTTTTTTACTATATTTCTCGTGAAATATGCAGCTTTTGTTTCAGTTAATTTTGAAAATAATGAAGCATTTAGTAAAATAATTGTCACTAATTAACCTGCTGTTTGAAACATGAGTTAACATTAAATTTTGATAGAAGGAAGGTTTTAATTTAGATGGTGGGGGGGATAAACATAGACACAAATATATGTAACAGGCTTCTTTCAGTTTCTATCTACCAAATCCATTCACAATGCTTTGGTTGGCCTGAGGTTATAGAAGACACTTGCCCAAGGTGCCACACAGTGGGACACAAACACACCCACACAGATATATAACATCAGCATTGTTTTAATGTCCACTTTTCCACGCTCACATGGGCCCAATGGAATTTATTGAGGCAGATTTTCTATGGCCAAATGCCCTTCCTGTCAACAATCCTCATTTGTTTCCAAGTAAGGTAATATTTTCCCCCACGGCGATATACAACCTCACTCACGGGATGTGACTCAACCTAGGCTGAAGAAGACACTTGCTCAAAGCAGAATCAAATCTGAAAACACTGGGCTGCTTATGGTAGGATGAAATCTGAAACCACTGGGCTGTTAAGTGTACCTCTTGCCAGCTCTGCTCAAGGAGACTCCGAAGTTGCAGATATCCAATGAAATAGCTAAGGGAGCAGTCAATAGCAGGTCTTAAATCTGGGCATTTGTATATATATGTATATAGTATTCACATAACACCAGCATGTTATGCACATGGCATCAGATATACACTGTGCCATTTGGGTCAATTTGCAGCAATTGATTGGTCAATACTCTAGCTACCATTCGATCTTAATTGTAGATATGTCACAGGATTTAGATATAGAGTATATTAAGAGATTTAGTGAGAGAGTTCATTAAGAGATTTAGTGAGAGAGTTCATTAAGAGATTTAAGTGCAGAGTTATTAAGAGATTAAAAAAGTAATGCTATTAAGAAATTTAAAAGGAGAGACTGTTTGCATGGGTCTCTTATGAGGAAGTGAGAGTATATTTCCAAAGTTATGCAATATAGAAGTATAAGAAAGAGTATATCTTTAGCTCTGTCGTTGAGGGAGGAAAGGACCAACAAGACTGAGACTGCCTATGGTTCTTCAATATAAACTTCTTGTTTTAAAGAGGTCTAAAGTAAAGCCGTCAATCAAAATTTCAGGCTAATTTATGTTTCAAACAGTAGTTTAATAATAACAAAATTACTTTAATAAATTTTTCACAATTTTGAAAATTAATTAAAACAAAGGTAGTGTGTTTCATCAGAGATTTGGTTAACAAAAAGGTTAAAGTTTTGATGGTATAGCAATGGGAGAATATATCACCTACAATATTCTGTTACAGAGAGGTGTAAAAGTATATCTTTAAGGCTCATTTACAATGGAAGAAGAGACTAGAGAATATGTATTTAAGGGTGAAGGGAAGATGAGTGTGTATCTTCAAGACTGATGATGAGGGAAAGAGACAGTGTATATTTTCAAGGCTCAGTTTGTGAGGGGGTGGGCACAGAGAGAGATGATATCTTTAAGGTTCTGCTGGTGATATGGGAAGAGAAGTAATATTATCAAGGTTCTGCTTCAGGTAAAGGATGGAAGAGTGTACCTTCAAGGTTCTGTTAGTGAAGGAAGGAGAGAGAGTATATCTTCACAGTTATGCTATAGGGGTGATAAAAGTAATATCTTCAAGGTTCTAACCACAAGATACTGTAGAAGATAAAAATCTGAGAGTCTGCTAGAGGTGATGAAAGAGGAAGCACCAATTATAAGATGATGTCTATATTACTGACATGAAGAAACCTTATTAGTTTAGCTCATCTATACTCTGCATGATGTCTGAGAACAGCAGTCAAAGAATTTCTTGAAATTCTCTTTGGAATTCGATTCAGAAGAAATATTAATAAGCACTGGACTGGATTGGATTGGATTGGTAAGTTAACATAGTTCTTCTCTGCCATGAGATAAAGAATAACAGAGCATCACCAAAAACTATTTACACAAGGACCGTCTTAAAGCTCAAGTTTCAAACACAACTCACAGAGAATATTGTATCACTGCTGCTTCGTTTAACATCTTGCCATTTCTCATCAAACAAGAAATTCAGAGAGAGAGAGAGACAGACAGGCAGAGGGGTAAACTGAAGTTAGTCTTAAAATATTTCATCTACTAAATTGTTATGAGAGGAGAATGTAGGGGTGGGGACAACTTACCTTTCTGCCCTGGTAGATTTCACAGAATTTATGTCGAGGGGGGGGGGGGCAGGGTAATTACCAGGATATAAAGTTAATAAATGATGTATATTTATTTATATTCACATTTGAAATGTACTAAGAATTAAAGGCCACAAAGAGCAGAAAGCAATATAACTACAAGATGTGTGTGTGTGTGTGTGTGTGTGTGTAGCTACAAGCCACACACACACACACACACACACACACCATTCCAATAAATTCAACATCTTTCAAGAATGCATTACCCTCTAGATGTAGAAAATATAAAGAAATGTTAGGTATATGTACATTATTTTCAGTAATGTTCCAAGGAAAGCTATGAAGGTCTTGTTGACTGCATCTTGTCTTAAAAGTATTTGGAATTAAATTGTTTGAAATGATTTGGGGATACATATGTATATGTATGGTTTGAAGGTTATACATACAATTTATATAAACACATCTGAATGTAGGAAAAATAGTGAGGATGTGTAACAGAGTGTATAATATTCATTTCAATCTGCTAACCCATGCTGTCGCTACTCTCAGCTTTTCGGTTCATAGGAGCAATGTCTGAATCATAAGCTTTCAAGTAGTAAATGACGATGACTTGTAAACCCAAACTTCATAAATCACCATCAACCTTTTTTAACTTTTCTTTTTTGTAAAAATAAATAAATCTGGTACTCAAAGTATCAAGGGATTCTTCCATTTAATATTCAACTGTTTTATCATACAGCTTTACATAAAAACAAGTTTACATACATGTGTTTGCCTGTGTATGTGTGTGTATATCGATGTGTGTGTATGAGAGAGAGCTAGAGAGAGAGAGAGAGAGAGAGAGAGATAGAGAGAGATAGAGATACTGCTCAGAGAGCCAGGACATATATTGAATGCTGTTTGCACAAGTAAATGGTTGCGTGTTTGTGTGTATACTTGTGTGTGCACACGTGCGTACATGCATATCAAACAAGCAGCGTAGTGGTGCTGGCAGAGAGATTGAAATCATACTGAAGAGCTGTTGCTGCAGACATACTGACAAAGCCAATAAGTAAATATGATGCATATTACTCCCTCGACTATTGGAGAACTTGAAATGAGTTGGATCGTAGAGTAGACAAACATTTGGCACTTACAAACCAAAGGTCAGTACAACTAACAATGACACAGAGTCGGAGGGCTGCAATAATACACTACTCCCACATCCCAATTAACACTGGCAATAATTAAAACTACATACCATCCTCATCATGATCATTATTTAATGTCCATATTCCCTGTTGGAATGGGTTGGACACTTTGACAGAATCCGATGGGCTGAAGGGTTGCTTCATGCTCCAGTGTCTACACATGGATGCCCTTCCTAGCACCAACCATTTTACAGAGTGTATTGAGAGCATTTTTTGTACTGCCAACACTGACAAATGTGTGGCCTTGATGCCTAAATTAGAAAAATTATTATTATTATTATTATTATTGCTGAGAGCCCAGCTAGGTAGCAGAAAGTGTAGAACAGCAAAAATATATAAGGCATTGTATTGATATAATCAGTAGAACAACAGAGACAATGTAACAGTAGGGAAGAGTTCAAATCCCACTGAAACCAACTTTGCATTTCATTAATCTAGAGTCAATAAAATAAATTACCAGGGAAATACTGGAGTCACTTTTATCAATCTAATGTTCTTTGCTGCTGCATCATCATCATCATCATCGTTATGTGAGTGTCTGGAAGCTGGAGATGTCAATTAAACACTCACTCTCCCCACACCTCTGCCAACCACTAATTCCCTAATTCCATTCTAATTCCAAATCTCATTCAAAAGTCATCTTCATTCTTTTAGAATAAATAAATTAATGATGTTCTCCCCATCCCTACACTGTTTGATTTTTAGTAGCTCAACTCAGGTTTCTGAGTTCAAACGTAACCCATGGATGTCTTTGTTTTTCTTTCTTCCAGAGTTGCTGTTTAACCCCAGATCAAACCTGATAACGCAAACCTATGATTGAAAGTATCTTAGTCATGACCAGCCTGTCTTTTTGTAGATATTTAGGACTAAATTAGCCAATGTATCCTTCCATTTTTAAAATAGCAAAAATGATAGGGGGATGACTTATTTCTAGCAAGTGTAGAGATCATGTAGCTCTTTTATTCTTCAAATGCTGATAAAATGGGTACCAGTAATATACTAGGTTAGTACAATTGACTACAACACTTCCAGTAAAATACTACCACCACCATCATCATTACTTGTCCATCACTTGTTATCTTCATGCATCCCCTTATTGTCTTCCCCCACCATTTCAGTTTCAAGCATCGCTCTTTCCACAGCTTCATCCCTCAATCTGTGAGTGTGTG
The DNA here is from genome assembly GCF_046866305.1 of Octopus bimaculoides. Classification (NCBI taxonomy): domain Eukaryota; kingdom Metazoa; phylum Mollusca; class Cephalopoda; order Octopoda; family Octopodidae; genus Octopus; species Octopus bimaculoides. Next base: position 55,371,623 of record NC_142946.1, read on the forward strand.
TGTGTGTGTGCGTGTGCGTGTGTGCGTGTATGTTGTATGCAAGCATGTGGTGTTTGTGTATATTTGTGTGTGCCTGCATGTCTGTATTTATGTAGGCAAATCTGTGTGGATAATGTGTACGAGGCTTTCCTTTATACAGATGATTGTGTGTTATTCAACACAAACACACGCAGGCCGAGACCACCACCACCACCACCGCCGCCGCCGCCGACGCCACTACCACCACCAGGTGATGAAGTGGAGAGAGTAAAAAGGAGATAACTGTTGGAACAACAACAACAAAACAGCCCAAATACCATGGAGTATGTGAAAGGTAACAGACATACCAACACCCTGAAAGCCATATACCTGCTTTGACAGCGAATCAACCCAGAGATAAGGGTGTTTTCTTCCCTACTCCACTCCCCCGTAATCAACCTGACAACAGCCAACATCATATCGCGCGTGTGTGCGGCGGGGGCGGGGAGGGGGAGAACGATGGAGGTAAGAGCCCACCCCCCTCCGGAAGATTTCAGAGATACCATTAATCAACATATCAGCTTCCCCACCACTCGCTTGGCAGCAGTATTCTAGGAAGAAAGGAAAGGTAGGGCTAACGCCAGCCTACATTTATTTGTATGAAACATCGGAAGAGAATGAATTATCTGTCATATGAAGTCAGGTAGTATATGTGGGTGGGTAGGCAGGTAACCTCAAAGAAGTTTTTAAGAACAGTAGGTGCATGGCTCAGTGGTTAGAGCATCGAACTCACAATTATCAGGTAGTGAGTTCGATTCCAGGATTGTTGAATAGGACATTTTCATGTTACTCCAGCTCACTCAGCTGTGCAAATGAGTTGTGACGTCACTGGTGCCAAGCTGTATCGGCCTTTGCCTTGCATAGCATCGGTGGTGTGGAGGGGGGGGGGGGCTGGTATGCATGGACATCTGCTGGTCTTCCATAAACAACCTTGCCCGGACTTGTACCTCGGAGGGTAACTTTCTAGGTGCAATCCCATGGTCATTCATGACCGAAGGTTTTGTTTTTTTTTACCAATGATTGGATTGACAGAACTGTTAACGTTTGGTAACATGCCTTGCAAACATTTAATTACGATTTTTAAAAATTATGTTCTGAGTTCAAATCCTACTGAAGTCAAAACTTTGTCTTTAATCCTTTTTGGGGAGAAAACGATAAAATAAAGTACCAGTCAAGTATATACTGTGGGGTCCTATGCAAATTTCTTGATAAAATGGATGAAATAACATTTTTCTAGTGGAAGACATGTAGCTTTGTGCTTATATAAGAAACCATTATCTGTAGTAGTAGTAGTAGTAGTAGTAGTAGTAGTAGTAGTAGTAGTAGAGGATGTCCAAAAATTACCTTTACAATTTGAAAAAAATCAGCGGGGGGGGGGGGGGGATAAGGATAACTCAGCAGAATTTATTCGAAAACATAGGCAAAGTTTTATTAGAAACATCAGAACACTTCCACGTGGGCTCCATTGGTTACGAAGGAATGGATTGATGGAGCTCAACTTAAATGGATGCAATGAATTATGAAAGTTGTAAAGATAATTTATGAACACCCTGTAGTAGTAGTAGTAGTAGTAGTAGTAGTAATAGTAGTAGTATAGGCTAAAAGGATATTGAAACGAGTATGCAGTTGTATCCACAACACTTCATCAATGCCAGCGAGAGCTTTGAGGGGAGAGGCGAGGAGGGCGAGCCTCTAAAAGTGGAACAAACAATATCGTCGGAGCTCTGTTTAAAATATCTATGGGTCAACTTCAAACTTTCAACCACTGCAGGGTTCGATAACCAAAAGATTAAATATTAACCGTTTCTTGAAACAACAGCAACAATAAGTGGATTTCGCCATGAATCCGAAGAACACCATTATATTCGTCCGATAGATTCTGAGTTTGTAGTCCCAGAAGGATCAATAAATCATATCTGACTGTTAGAGCAAAATTTAACAACATAAAAGCTTCAAATTTTGACACAAGGCCAGCATTTAAAAAAAAAAATTTTGATTAAATTTTTTTTTTTTTAAGAGAAGGGTAATCGATTACATCGATCCCAGTGCTCAACTGGTACTTACTTTATCGACCCTGAAATGATGAAAGGCTAAGTCGGCTTCGGCGGAATTTGAACTCAGAACGTAATGAACAAGTTGGAAGAAATGCCACTAAGAATTTTAATAATAATCGTTATTATTAAAGCCCCAGCATTAATAATAATTTCTTTCAAATATAGCCACAAGGCCAGATATTTTGGAAGTGCTAGTTGATTACATGGACCCTAGTGCTCAATTGGCAACTTATTTTATCGACCCCGAAAAGTCGTCAGTCTTTGAACTCAGAACATAATAAATGAGCCGTAAGAAATATGACAATAAGCATTTAGTCCGACGCGCTACTACTACTATACTAAGCCTCCTTTGGTTATAGTTGCTTAGCCCGGCCGAGTAGCTGTTTCAGCTGAGACTACCCTATCTTTTATTCTATTATTTTTCTCAGAGTGTACATGGGGACCACCTAATCCAACGTCTACGTTTTTAAGACAGGGATAGGAATTGTGTACAATACAACGAATGTCCAGCGTGTATATTATTAGAGGCGGTGATGTCGAAGAAAAGGGTGATTGGAGATGGTACAATAACCTATAACATACACCCATATTATCCAACAATAAAAGACTATCACAGTGTAATCTCTTCGTAGGCCTGTGACTATGCGCTCTCTCTCTCTCTCGCACACACACATACATGCGCACCCACAAATGCGATCAAACGAAATACACGAACTTAAATAGTGAAATAGGTCTCGGAGACTACAATAATTTCTGAATTGAGAACTTCCTCTCAAACACAGAAATACACACATGCATACAGAAACCAACAATAATTGGGTGAGCTCACCCGTATGTAACATACCTTTTATCGCTGAAAAAGGTTCTTCTTTTTTTTTTTTTTTACCCGCCCCCTATCTATATATGGATTAAGAATAAGCTTGATTGACAACTACTGCTACTATTATTGCTAGCAACAAAGTCTTGACACCCCCACCCTCCATACATACATCCATGCGCACATGCACCCAAAATTATTTCTGACATAAGCGTAAGAATTTGAGGATTGGGGTTAGGTTAAATCATATCGACCCCGTGTACTTCATTAGTATCTCATTCTAACGGTCCCGTAGGAATAAAAGGGGAAGTTGACTTCAGTAGCAGATGAACTCTATAACAGAATTTAATATACATTAGATTTTAATTTTGGAGGCAGAGGCGGTGGCGGGATACTACAGGGGGCGAAAAGTATTGTTAAAAGTTTAAGAATAAAAAAAAAAGACGGATACGAAATAAACTCTCTTTCTCAGCCAAGAGTTGCATATAAAGTTAGATACCAATTTGCGTGTGTGTGTGTGTGTGTGTGTGTGATGGCAATTAGCAGTAGCATGGAACATCGACAAGTTTGGTCAGAGAAACAAAAGCGAGTTTTTCACACACACGTAAAAATCAATTCCAGCGAACCCAAGTCCATGATTTCATTTCTGATCCCTGTTGAAAACCCATTTCATTTTAGAAACGTGTGTGAGTGCGCGCGTGAGTGTTTCTGTGCGTGTGTGATCCCAACTCGCCTGAACCTCTCACGATCTCGTTTCCTATACCCTACACAAATGAAATGACTTTTAACGGTGAAAAGAAATGAAATTCTGCTAACTGGGATCGCTGAAAACAAAATGTACTTCTGTTGCTTGAATGAAAGGGAACGACGTCTAGATGAACCCTAATGCTATACTGTAACATCAATAGTATACATACAAAACCAAATTATAAATGGTGAAAATATAAAGAAAACATGAGGATATAGAAAAAATATTACAAAGTGAATGAATATACAGTTTTAGTTACATTTTATGTTGAAACATCACATAAACAAGAAAGAAATGGCTGAGATTGATCATCCAACATTACCTTATGAAACTCGAGCAAAAGGATTTGTGTTTCTTCTAAATACCAGAATCAAGTCGTGTAAAGAAGCTGGTATATATATTTATAAATATAAATATATACTGTTTAGCTGTCTCGGATTTTTCTTCTTCACCCTGTTTTTTTTTTTGTTTTTTCTCAACCAAAAAATCCCTTCAGGTTTTAGTCCGACTGAATCCTACAGAGCACTGCTGTTTTTTCATAGTTTCAACGAGAAGAAAGTGTTCACAAACGAGATCAAAATTATCGAGTGCCGTCAAGTAAAAATGGAACCCAATCCATTATGTGATGATCACTGGCAAACAGAATAAATAGGGAAAGGGAGAGAGAGAAAGTAAGTTGAGAGATCACCCGACTAAAGAGGAAAGGGATGGTGGAGGCGGTGGAATCTGTATGGTGAGAATATTGGGTGCTGTGACGATGAAGGCAGTAAAGCAGTAAGTAGTGCTGCTGCAGAAGAGAATCCCTATTTATTCTCCCATTTCTTTCTTCTAAAATGTCAGAATGAAAGTTAAAATGAGAGGAAGATAAAAAAGAGGATAGTAAAAAGTAAAGCTAGAGACTCGGGCAGGAAGAATGGAATGGCAACAAACAGGTAAAGAATCTAGCTTAGACTAGGCTAGGCGAGCTGGCAGGCTTCCCTTACGGAGAAAAAAATAAACCGGCCGGCCGGCTTCGCTCAGTCTGCCAACTCTTTCGTGATTGCATTCTAAACCAACTGGATGTTCTGTTGAAAAATCTTCAGCTTTCAGTCGCAACTTCAACTGGTTCTCTCTCCCTTTCTCCCAATACCAGCAGTAGTAGCAGCAACAGTAGCAGACTTCGCTCTTTTTGATTCCTTTCTTTGATTGTCTCTCTATTTGTTTACTCGTGGCTGTCTCTATCTATCTATCTTCATTAAAAACAAGAAACGGCTGATTTCACACAGTAACGCAACTAAATCATGTTTTACGCCCATATACCAGCCGGAGGAGGAAGAAGTACAGCAACATTAACACAAGGAAGAAAGAAAAACAAAACAAAACAAAACTAAAAAATTTTTACAAAACAAAACAAAACAATATTTTTAATAAAGTTGATATGGTGAAAACGGGTGAAGTGGAGAGACGGAAAGGTTGATGTAAAGGGTAAGAGAGAGTTGGAGATATTCTGGGAAGATGAAAGTATGGAAAAAAAACCCCCCAAAAACCCCCCAGCATGGAACTAATTCATTGCCTGACAGACATAGGAGAGATAGTTTAGTCAGCGGGAATGCGATTACTGTTGACTGCACTATATGGATAGACAGATGAGTGACTGACAGAATAATAGTCCCTGGGGGTTGAAAGGGAGACAGGGAGGAGATAATCAGGCACAGGGATTTTTTCTGTTTGTTTTAATAAAATATGAAGAATAATACTGAGGAATACATAGCTGTGATCCAGAATAAATTTACACAGAAAGATAGGCGAGGAAATGAGAGTGGCGACAATACTTCGTAAACTAGTTTCTGTCAGAACGGGTAGATTGCGGTATTTAGTTACGTCCCTTTACTTCCGGGTCGATAAAATACAGTGAAATGCTGAGGGATAGAGGAAAGGGCAACAGAGTGTGCTCAGCTGTACCCTAATGTATGGGACCTTGATGGCTACATTAGAAACCACCGTTATTACGAGACACTGCTAGAAACAGCAATCGTATACCTCTCAAATCACACCTTAATATCTTGAAATGAAAAAGGTGTTGGATATTGTGGTCCTGGACGCAAAAAGAAAACAAAACAACGAGATGGTCATGTTTCGAATGCTATTAATCAAACTTAAATGAGGACATTGCCATCGAAAAATATAAAACAAAATACTGGGTCTATGGATTTTGTGTCACAATTCCGGAAATATTTTTCATAGCGCAAATACAAGACTTAATTGCTTAATTTGCCTGAATACAACGATATTACACCTAAGAAGAGTGAAACACCTCGTGTATGTATTTGCGTGGGTAAAGGTGACAGAAAAAGGGAAGGAAAATGAAAGAATGTATTAGAACGAAGTAAAATAGTCACAGTAAATCAGACATAAAGAGGGAAGGTAGATTACGAGAGTGCAGAATATAAGAGGCAAGGTAGAGTGAGTTGGGGTAGACAGGTTTAAGGGAGTATAGAACACGGGGAGTGACTTACTGGTAGCGAGGGAGGGGAGGAGTGTCAGGCAGCTCTTGTTCATTCACAGACTCTCCGATGAAAAGTGTTGGTACCCGTCTTCAACAACTCTGATCTTGTTGATATGTGACGTAAGCGTGCGGATTCAGATGGTGGGGAGTGCACAGAGAACAATGTCACCTGCCCATCCTGCATGTTCATCCTGCCCCCTGTCGCTCTAGCATATCAAAGTGGAACTCGAAATAAAGAGTCAATAATGCAGAGTAGTAGTGGTAGTGATGAGTGGGACGTTTAAGATGGGGGCTGTCAGAGATGGGGGTACAATGTGTAAGGCGAGGTAGCTGTAGCAAAATAACCGGATCTGGAGTGTATTACGTAAGGTGACAAACGCAGACGCAACAATAAGTACAGGAGTTCCTAAAGGTGCTTCTGCACGAAGACAATCATTGCGGTGGAAGTTAACACATTAGAATCACAACTCTGTGTATGTACACACAGGCGGCATAGTTTAGTGTATATGTAGGTGATGCAGTTATATATTTGTTTATAGAGGGCTGTTTGTTCAATATATATATATATATATATATATATATAAAGATTCAGATGAATTAGGTACTTATATAAACAGAAATATATATACTTTAGTGTGTGTGTACGAGTGCGCTCGTTCGTTCGATATCCGTTTTTACAAGCTAGTCTAGATTTGACGGGACATCTCGGGAGGTGGATAATTTTATTAAATCAAGAATTTGTGTTGTGTAGTATTTCATATACCTGTATTTGTCTATGTTGTCCAAATACATACCATTGGTCGCTCAGTTATTTCTCCTAATTATTTTTTTTACTTATTTCTATAACTAGGCGATAAATATGCTCTACTCATTTATCTGTAAGCTTGAGTCCCTTGGCTACAGGAGATAAAGTTAGACAACTGTCGTAATGCTAACGGCTATCCAGCAGGAAACGTATCGATGATTGTCTTATTATTTCCGGGCAATAAGCCTAACCGTTATCTTAATGACATGTCAACATTGGAGGATCCTTGAATATTGAAATTATATCCCCTTCTCAAATAGAACTTGTTTTAATTGCCATTTGGTAGTTATGATACATCCTCTGGAGGGGGAAATAATGTTAATAAATCAAGAATTTATGTTCTATGGTATTTGATATACCTGTATTACTCCCCCCCTCTCTACAATACACACACACACACACATAAAATAATTATTTGCAGAATCCAATTGAATTTTCGATTTAATTTTTAATTCACCTGAAGAAAACTTTTTTTGTGATGTAACTGATTTGTTCAGCAAAAAAAAATGTGTCTGAAACAGCTGTAGTGAACCTTAACCTATTTGCGTTCTTGTGTGTGTGTGTGTGTGTGTGTGTGTGTGTGTGTGTGTGTGTGTGCAAACGTGTAATCCATAAATTAAAAAATAGGTACTTATAAAACTGCCATTAGAATGGGTATATTAATCAAAGTATACAGTATTACAGAGTCATTTCATTTGGTCTAGCCAATTGGTTTCATATATGATTTTAGTTAACCACCCAGTTATCTAATACCCAGTGCAAAACTGGGTATTTTCCCTAACTCCCACCTCTGAGGATCACATGATTTCAATTTACTACCCTGTTAACTAATATCCAGTTAACTAATATCAGGTGTAAAACCAATTAGTGAGATTGGCTGAAATGGATCTACTCTGACTAAGATATATGTGTGTGTGTGTGTATAAATATCAGCACCACAATAAAATGCCCCTCATACATAAAGTGAATGGTAATAGGAAGAACATCTGGCGGTAGAAAATGTTAAAACAGAAACACAAGTCAGACATTTCTGCAAACTCCAACACATTTAAGAGGGCAGTAATCAGAACCGATACAAGTAGACGGGATCTTTAGCACTGGGGTACTGACCAGCGTTTCTGGTGCAAGTGGCAAATAAGACTCATCCAGTCTACACTATTAAGGCATGTACCACAATAAAGTCAGTTATTTCTGTCATTGAGTGTACCAGAGGGCAGGGCCAGGTGTCTTTGTTGTTAGGTGAGCAAGAGGGTAGGGACTATGTAGACAAGAGATGGGATCTGTCCATAAGTTTGGGACTGTATGAAAGAGGCATAAAATATGATGATGATGCTGATGATGATATAGGTAGTGTGAAGAAGTTTGCTTTGCACCTTGAGCAAGTGTCTTCTACTACAATCTCAAGTTGACCTATGCCTTGTGAGTGATTTTGGTCGACAGAAACTACATGGAAGCCTGTCATATATACACACATGTGTATGTGTGTGTCAGTGGGGGATTGTACTGATCTCACCACTTGTCAACAGTTGTTAGTTTGTTTATATCCCTATTACTTAGTGGTTTGGTAAAAGAGAGGTGACAAAATAAATACCATTCTTAAAGATAATTACTGGGGTCGACTTGATCAATGAAACCCATCTATGAAGAGCTCCAGCATGACTGCAACCAGTCACTGCAACCAGTCACTGAAACCAGTAAAAGAATAAAAGAATATAGTTTTTCTCTTTCTTTCATTCTGTAACTCATTTCAGTCACTGAAAATGAATAAACTCCAGACAGAAATGAATGTGTAAGGCTATGCATAGAAGTAGGCTATGTATAGCAATATATGAGTTATGTGTACATAGTGTACATAATGTGTATGTTATGTGTACAGTAACATGTATGTTGTGTACAGTAATGTGTATAGTAATATGTATGTGTATAGTAATGTGTGTACTATATATATATAGTAATGTGCATATTATGTGTACAGTAACATGTATGTTATGTCCAAAATAATGTGTGCGCTGTGTGTATAGTAATATGTATGTGTTAGGTGTACAGTAATGTGTGTTACATGTATAGTAATGTGTGTAGTGCTATGTAGTAATGCAATGTGCCATATGTGTTATGTGTGGTAATGTGTTATACATAGTAATGTGTCTGTGTGTTATATGCCGTAATGTGTGTGTGTGTGTGTGTTATATGTAGTAATGTGTGTCTTATATTTAGTTATGCATGCGTTATGTGTAAAAATGTGTAACAATACTGTGTAGTGATGTCTAGGTAGAGGCATAGTAATGTGTATGTTACGACTAGTAATCTGCGTACACGTGTTATGTATAGCAGTGGGTCTGTAATATGTGATGCATGCGTTATGTGTACTAACGTGTATATTGTATTTTAGGAATGTGCACTTGTATGCATTCTATTGTAAATGTGTGTGTGCTTCTATGATAGGAATGTATGTGCATGTGCATATGTACACAAGTATGTTATAAGAATGTGCTTGCGTGTTTTTCTGTGTGTCCAATGCCTGCATTGTAGGAATGTCAGATGGAGAGGGTTAGACAAATGTACACTGAGACAATTGAAGTGTGGATGCATGCATGTAAATGTGTATCCCTGTGTATGTGTGAGTACACAACGAAGAGTAGGTGTAGTGTGTTAGACGAGAGAGAGAGAGAGAGAGAGCGAGAAAGAGAGAGAGAGAGCGAGAAAAAGAGAGAGAGAGAGAGAGAGCTGCGAGCCAGACATGAATCATAATCACAAGGAGATTAGTGGGGGGGGGGGGGAGAAGAAGGTGACTGTTAGAGCAGCATGATAGTGATGGTGGTGGCAGCAGTGGTGGTACCAGTAGTGGTGGAGGCAATAGTAATGTCTATAGTAGTGACAGTGGAGTTAGTAGTGCTAGTGGTGTTGGCAATGGAAATTACTGTAGTGGTGGCGGCAGTGTTAGTGGTAGTAAAAAAAAAAAAAAAATTACTGTAGCTGTGGCAATGTTAGTGGTAGTGATGGGGGAGTGATGGTAATAGCTGAGTAGGGATGACTGTGTTGGTGAGGGCAGCAGTGTCGTGGTGGTGGTGGTGAGGGCAGCAGTGTCGTGGTGGTGGTGGTGCTGGGGGTGGTGACAGTCATGATGTTTGATGTGTTAGTGGTGTATAGGTAGAGTTTTTGTATCTCTGGAAGTAGTGGCTACAATGCAGCAGTGTGGTAGAGGTGCCGGTGAGGAGGTGCTAGCGAGATGGTAACAATGGTAGTGGTGTAGTATCGTACTAATACACATGGCGATGTATGTCATATATATGCATGCAGTATGAATGTGTATAAGTTTCTGCACATATGTGGGAGTTCATGCATGCATGTGTGCAAAGGTATGGACGGTGTGTGTGTGTGTGTATATATATATATATACACACACACACACATTATATACATAACTATATATATATATATATATATAATACACACACACACACACACATATAGTGTCCCTGATCAGCCTCAGCTCTCAAATCAGGCCTCACCTCCTCTTCTCAGACACAAACAACAGTCATAGAGTGTACCTTGAAATTAGAAAATAATTCACTAATTTTGCAGAAGGAATGGGAGTAAAAGAGAGAAAATGGATAAAAAAAAAAAAGGGTGGGGGAGAATGTGTATGAAGGGAGTGAGATTCGAAGGAAGAGGAAAGACATGGATAAATATGGGGGAAAAAAAGGGAGAGAGAGAGAGAGAGAGAGAGAGTAATGGAAGAAGGGAAACGAGGGGTAGAGATGGAGTATGACAGATGGGGAAGAAATGATAGAGTTGAATTGAAAGAATGAAAGAAATAGAAAGTAGAGCAAACAAGAAAAGAAATATAAGGGGGAAATAGAGAAAGATTAAAAACAAAGGCGAGAAATAAATAAAGAAAAGAAGTTAAGAGAAATGAAAGGGAGATAAGAGATAGCAGATTGTGATATACATGTGTATCTGTGTGTGTGTGTGTGTGTGTGTGTGTGTGTGTGTGTGTGTGTGTGTGTGTGTGTGTGTGTGTGTGTATGTCTATATATATATATATATATATGTATGTGTGTATATATATATATGTATGTATATATATGTATATATATGTGTGTGTATATATATGTGTGTGTATATATATGTGTGTATATGGTGTAAGGTTTACACTTGGCTAGGATCTTCCAATGGATGTTGTAACTGACACCTTTATCTTTTAAAGACCATATGGTGCAGTTTATGTGATATGGAAAGATGGCTCATCTGGAAAGGCAGCTTAGACCCTACCACATGTCTAAATTCAAAGACTGAACTTTTCGGATCATGTCCACATGTGGCCAAATATTTGCTACGTTTTTGGTCCCCCTGAGTTTACTGATTGAACTTGCTTTCTATTTTTGTGTCTCTCTATAATTATTACTTACATTTCTTATATATTTTTTATATCATCATCATCATCATCATCATCGTTTAACGTCCGCTTTCCATGCTAGCATGGGTTGGACGATTTGACTGAGGACTGGTTATATATTTTTTAATATTTTTACTGATAGGACCTGCTGATGGGACTGTACTGATAGGTTTCTATATTGTCTATGTATAAGCTTTTCACCTTTTTTACCTGGATTTTATATATTTATATTTTTTAATTATTTTTATGTCTTTCACATAATTATAGGGTTAATGTTTTTGTATTTTTTCCACACATACTTTTCTGTTTTCGCCCCTCCAAACTTTTTTCCTGTACGCCTATAGACACGTACAAGGAACTTTATGTGCGTGCGCTTGGGAGTGTGCACGTGGATGCGTGCGTATGTTGATATATGCGTGCATATATAGAGATATGTGCGTGCATATATGGCTATATGCGTGCATGCGATAATATACGCAGTTTTAGATGCGTTTTGACCTTGTCACCACACAGTAATTTCCCTTTGTTTTTTAACGGTCATTTTTCACAGGAATTTTCAATTGGTCGGATAACTGAAGAGATGTTGGCGTGGGCTCCCACCCTGACATCCGAAACTCAGAGTTTTATCATGGCTACTGAATAAGTGTCACATATTTTTACAGATATATATATATGTATATATATATGTGTATATATATATATATATATATATATATATATATATATATATATATATATGTATGTATGTATGGGTGGCACATAAGATGCACCATTTTGAGCCTGGCCATTGCCAGTACCGCCTGACTGGCCTCGGTAGGATTTTCGAGCGAGATCGTTGCCAGTGCCCCTGGACTGGCTTGTGCGGGTGGCACATAAAAGACACCATTTCGAGTGTGGCCGTTGCCAGTATCGCCTGACTGGCCTTCGTGCAGGTGACACGTAAAAGCACCTACTACACTCTCTGAGTGGTTGGCGTTAGGAAGGGCATCCAGCTGTAGAAACTCTGCCAAATTTAGATTGGACCCTGGTGTTGCCATCTGGTTTCACCAGTCCTCAGTCAAGTCGTCCAACCCATGCTAGCATGGAAAGCGGACGTTAAACGATGATGATGATGATGATGTATACACACACACACCACTATTGATATATATTATATTTGTGGCTGGAGAGCATTGTTGGGTAGATAAGAATTTCGTTTTGCCACCATGTAACATAGGATTCATTCCTGCAGTATCTTCTGATACAGCCCTAGGCTGACCAATGCCTTATCAGGAAAATTAGTAGATGGTAACTATAGAAACCCATCATAAGTGTGTGTATTTATCTCTTATCACTTGTGTCTGCTCTCTTGTTTATTGGGCAGTGTAAATATTTACGTCTGCTGTAAAAACATGTCTGGTTGTTGAACGGTTCATTGTGCACAAAACCAGAGGGTATACATAGTTTACTTGGAGAGTAAGGGTTGGTGGCAAGAAGAGTACCTTTGGAATCTAAACTAGCCATATCAGGCCCAATATTCTATCAGGCTACAAGATGATGCATGGTTAATTCAAACCAAATTGAATGAATAAGTATTGTTTGACAGTAATCTGAATGCTAAAAGGACAAGTTTCATCTAAGCAATGCTCACATGGAAAAACAGATGTTAAAATGATGATGATGATGATGATGGTAATGCACACACACACACACACACACACACAAAGATGGTCAAGGGGTTACACCTGAGAAGACAGACTCAAAAAAGGTTGCCACCCAAGCTAGTTTCATGTCTGTCTCTTTCTGATCACAAGAAAGAAAAACATGCTAGATGTATCATCCCACATGCACACAATAAAAAAAAACAAGAAGTTATGAAAATGATCCAAAAAGGAAATGTTAACCAATATCACCATTTTTAGCTCAATGCTTTTCATGTGAATTGAGGTAGCTCAACATTCACACACATTTATAAAAATGACAGGCTTCCATACAGTTTCTGTCTAATTTCACTTGTGCTGTGCAATAGAACTTGAGGCCACTTGGAAACAAAGCAAATTCTGTAAGCACTCCAGTCCCTGCAGTAGCAGAAGTGTGTGTTCACAAATCCTGCTGGATACACAGTTAATGATTCTACTCAGATACAATAATTACTAATAAGGGTACACAGTTCATTACTTTCCCTTGAGGGTCTCTGAAGAAAAAGAAGGGGAAAGAAAATTTGGAAGCAAATAGAAGAAAAAAATGGTAAGTCTCAATCCAAGTGAACCACCATCATCATTCTCACTATTACAGTCGTTATTATTATTGCAATTATTTTTGTTATGTGCATCAGCATCAATAATTGCAGAGTGCAGGAAACAAAAACAAAAATTAGGTAAAGAATGAATCTAAAAACTGATCGATTTGTAAATTGTATGCAAGATAGGTTTTAAAAGGTTTTCTATTTTTTATTTTCATTTTATTTTATCTATTATGACTTTTTTTTTTGAGGTTCTCTTTGTTTTCTTTGTGTTTTACCTTAAAGGCAGAATAAGTGCTGGGTTTTGTAAATCTCAAGGAGCAGAGTATAGGGTAGGGGAGACCCACTTGCTTTATTACTGTCCTATTTATATGGCCTGTTAAACTGGAAGATTGACCTCACTGTAATCTAAATAGTTGTTTAGCCCCCGGGTCAGTACTGATTGAAATGTCCAATTTTCAAAGGTGTTCAAGTCTTGATCAGCCTGTATTACTTCAAGGAATGGTGTTTCTAGGACTACATTATCCAATTAGCTGCTACTTCTAGCAAATTAGGCGACTATGAAGTGACCCCCTCATTGCCTTACTGTGATACAAGTAAGAGAGTTTTTAGTTTTGAAGCCTGATTAAGAAGATTATAAATTGAGTTTTCTTCATTTTAATAGCCCAGAAATGGTTTCCAAAGAATTCTAGAAACAATCACCTACCAGTTTCCAGGCTTTTACAGTCTTGCATTATGTCTCTCACAATCGTTCTCCTTAAGAGGCAAAATCTGCCAACCACTCAAAGCTATGTAAATGATCAATTATCAAGGAGAAACCAAGCCAAATCAGACTGGAACCTGGTGCAGCTCTCTGGCTTGCCAGCTCTGGTCAAACCATCTAACCCATGCCAGTATGGAAAACGGATGTTAAATAACAATGATGATAATACACACATGTACACACATGATGGGCTTCTTCCAGTTTCTATTAAGCTAAATCCACTCACAAGGTTTTGGGTAGCTTAGCACTATAGTTGAAGACACTTGCCCAAGGTGCCAAACAAATGGGAATGAACCCAAAATTACATGGTTGAGAACAGTACTTCTTAATCCACACAACTATTCCTGGACATATGACAATAGTAATCAATGATGAAGATAATGATAATGATGATGATGATAATGGCCACGGACTATTTCTTGCATTAGAATAAAGGAAGGTTTAAGAATCAGATCAAAAGAAGTGTCAGTCTGATAACAGAGAAGCAAGAGTTCAAGATCAGGAGATATTTGAAAAGACAAGATTCATACTGGAGATGAAAAATGACAGAAAAACAAACACGAGCAAACAAGAACAACAAAAAGAAAAACAAAGCTCAGAAAACAATAGATATTATACTAGGAGACAGGGCCATTCCATAGAATAATCAGATTTAACAATTCAATTAAAACTGGCAGCCATAGATGTGTTAAATAGATTTGTATCTTTGGTAGGATCTGCATCTTCAGCAATAAAACTACCACCACTACTGGCACCACCACCACCATTGCTGCTGATGTTGCAGCAATTTGTTGTAAGCAGTTGTGATACATCAATGCAACAGCTGCTATATGGTCACTTGGCCTGCTAGAAATAGCAGCCAAATGTCCCTCAAACCAGTCCTGTTTTATAAAGGGGCACATTGGATAATGCTGTCCAGAGTACACTGTCCCAGAAGAAAAGGCAGTGTGGTCATGTCTGGACTGACTTTTAATTCATAGGCATGTTTGCTTTAAGATGGCAAATTAGCCAAGTTCTTAGATCCGATAGATTGCCCTATGGTATACTTTGCCTTTCATCCTTTTGGGGTCAATAAATGAAGTACCAGTTCTGTACTGGAGTTGTATTCATCTCTTTTTCTCTTTTTCCTTTTTTTTTTTGTTTCTGTCTATTTCTCTCTCCTTTTTGTGTGTGTTTTAAGAAATCAGCTGTGGCCAACCTTCGCAAGAGTGTGCTACACCTCACTTAAAAATTACCTGAGACATGCCATATATCAATCACAACAGTACTTCTTCAACTCCACCAGGTGTTGAAGGACCAAACCAAAGCACTATCTAATCTATCAGGGATAATCTGGGGTTAAACAACAACAACAACAACAACAAATTATAGTTTTACAGGAAATGGCTATCTTTTGTTCTGTACTCTTTGGTCCAAAGAATTTATACGAGTTTGTGATTCTCAGTGTAATGGGATCTTGTTGTCTGTGCAACAGGATCCTGCACTTTAAGATGGGATAGCTTGGGAATCGGTAATATTTATGTCTTTCTCAATGGTATTAACAATAAAGGTGAATTGAATTTTCATCAAAATCTTCACTGAGTTGTTCTATGGTGCTTAACAATTCACCTAAAGTCAGGCCCCCAGTTTCAAATTAATCATGCATTATCTTGTGGCTTTGAGATTTAAATATTGCGATTCCTTATTTTCAGAATAACATTGTAGGGTAGGTGTGAGAGGCCAGATATAGCCAGTTTGAACATGAAAGAAGTAGAATATTAGGGCCAGATATGGCCGGTTTAAACATTAAAGGGCTAATCTACCACCCAAAAACAGGAACAGTTCCTCAGACAGGTTTCTACATAATTTCCCCACTAACAAAATTTCATTTGCAAGGCTTTGGTTGAACCAAAACTTTAGTAGAAGAATATTCTTGTTCAAAATATCATGCAGTGGAATTGAACCCAAGACCATGTAGGAATAAGCTGAACATTTAAACTACACAGCTACACAGCAAAGCCAGGCAAAGCTATTCCATAAACTTTGACCTGAAAAATCTGCAATGGTATAGGTGTGCAATTCTTCCTCATGGCCACTCTCAGGCTATTATCATTTGTGTTCTCTGCCCTACCTTTCATATAACATTCATTGAGATCAGACATTCCACTGACCACAATATGAAAGGCTTCTAGGAAACAAAAAAAACAACAAACAAAAAAGAAATAAAAAGAAAAAGCTACTTTATGACATTCCTGTATAGCCAACCCCCCTTGGGTCATTAGCTATTGTAAAGGAAATAATTTAAAAAGAGAATCTGAAATTAGGCCCGCACCCAGTATTAGCAACAATAACAACAACCTGATGATCTTCTGTGGGTGTGGGGAAACTAATGCAATAATAGATCAACAAACCGTTTTATAGATGTTAATATTGAGGTTGGTGTATGCAGTGGGTGAGGGAGCGATTAAAGAGAGGAAATGACTCGGAAGGAGAGGGAAAGCAACATGGGAAAACATGTTTTGATGACGAACTGACAAGAAGATAATAGACAATCTGCTTACTGAACGATTGCACCCAACAAGCATGTGAGAGTGGGGACACATCCGGTAGAACCACTTAAACAAGACCTGATATTTTTCATAAGTGCATGTGTGTTTATATGTGTGTGTATATACATGTTTCAAATTTTGGAACTAGGCCAGTAATTTCGGGGGAAGAGGATAAGTCAATTACATCAACCTTATTGCTCAACTGATACTTATTTTATTGACCTCAAAAGGATGAAACGCAAAGTCAACCTTGGTGGAATCTGAACTCAGAATGTAAAGACAGACAAAATGCCACTAAGCACTTTGCCTGGCTAACGATTCTGCCAGCTTGCAGTCTCACCACCTTTATGCATGTACATACGAGCAACATATTAATCCATATACATCCATACATATATGGATGTGCACACATGTATACATATACAAAACAAAAGAAACTAGGTAAAGGTGCTTATGTATGGTCACTCAACTTGTTTAGTGAAAGCAGCTAAATCTCCCTCATATTTTTCAAAAACAAAAACACAAAAAAGGAAAACCAGGGTACACAATAACTAGTTGAAAAACAAAAGATGGAATTGTCATAGTTGGAATGCCCTTGATCAAAGGTCCACTGAACCAGGGCCAACTTGAAACTAAACAACAACAGAAATTCAAATTTGTTAAGTGTTCAATGAATACTAAGATTTTAGTTGCTAATATAGAAGACGAGTGAAGATGGCAGAATTGCTAAGAATGCCAAGGAAAAAATGCTTGGCAGCATTTTGTCCATCTCTACGTTCTAAATTCAAATTCTACCAAGGTTAATTTTGCTTTCATCATTTCAGGGTTGATAAAATAAGTACCAGTTAAGCACTGGGGTTGATGTCAATTGCCTCAACAGGTCTTCGCAAGCGGAGTTTAGTGTCCAAAGAAGGAAAGGTACGCATAAGTGGTTGGTTACACTCCTGGCAGAGGCCTTGAATTCAGGTCTCACTTGGCTTGCCGGATCTTCTCACGCACAACATATTTCAAAAGGTCTCGGTCAGAAGTCATCGCCTCGGTGAGGCCCAATGTTCGAAGGTCTTGCCTCACCACCTCATATATATATATATATATATATATATATATATATATATATAAAAATTAGCTCAGGATTAAAATAGCATAGTTTTGTATTGTTTTACTTGATTCGGTCATGTGACTGCCGACATGCTGAAGCACCACCTTTAGTCAAAGAAATCAACCCCAGGGTTTATTTTTTGTAAGCCTAGTATTTATTCTATCGGAGTGTTTAGCGAAACAGCTAATTTATGGGGACGTAAACATAGCAACATTGGTTGTCAAGCGATGGTTTGAGTACAAACACAGACACACACAAATCATCATCATCATCATCATCGTTTAACGTCCGCTTTCCATGCTAGCATGGGTTGGACGATTTGACTGAGGACTGGTGAAACCGGATGGCAACACCAGGCTCCAGTCTGATTTGGCAGAGTTTCTACAGCTGGATGCCCTTCCTAACGCCAACCACTCAGAGAGTGTAGTGGGTGCTTTTACGTGTCACCCGCACGAAAACGGCCACGCTCGAAATGGTGTCTTTTATGTGCCACCCGCACAAGCCAGTCCAGGGGCACTGGCAACGATCTCGCTCGAAAATCCTACAGGAGCCAGTCAGGCGGTACTGGCAACGGCCACGCTCAAAATGGTGCATCTCATGTGCCACCCGCACAAGAACCAGTCCAGGGGCACTGGCAACGATCTTACTTGGCTTGCCGGGTCTTCTCACGCACAGCCCATTTCCAAAGGTCTCGGTCCGTAGTCATCGCCTCGGTGAGGCCCAATGTACGAAGGTCTTGCCTCACCACCTCAGCCCAGGTCTTCCTGGGCCTACCTCTTCCACGGGTTCCCTCAACTGTTAGGGTGTGGCACTTTTTCACGCAGCTATCCTCCTCCATTCTCACCACATGTCCATACCAGCGCAATCGTCTCTCTTGCACGCCACAACTGATGCTTCTAATGTTCAGCTTTTCTCTCAAGATACTTACACTCTGACGGGTATTCACATTGACATTACACATCCAACGGAGCATACTGGCTTCATTCCTTGCGAGCTTACGTATGTCCTCAGCAGTTACAGCCCATGTTTCACTGATACGTATACATACACATGTATATACATATATATATATATATATATATATATACACACACGCACACACACACACACACACACACACAATGCTGAATTGTAGGACTCAATGAAAAACGATTTTTTAAATAACAGGAAATTTATGAATGAAAGGCAACACATTAAGATGGCAGTTGAATTGTCAAATATAAACATAAAGCATTTACCAATAACTGTGTAACACGACTTTTGTTCTTGGGTAGTAACTGTTATTTCCTATTTGCTTGCCCTTAGAAAGTATGAAAATGGCTAATATTTCCTTCAAGCTTTGCTTTTGTTATATTTATGCAAGCCTCAAAGAATCCCTGTTAATACATGGCTACAATGCTCTCCTACTACTCCTGCTCATGATCAGAAATGCACATATTGTCAGCCACTATAGGATATGCTGTGTACAAATTTTATTACACAGTGTAACTGTAAAAGTAAAAATCACTTTGACCAACAACAACAAAAACTTATGAAGTCTTTTTCTGTTAAAGAAAGGAAAATTAAATCTTCCACTTCTGAAATCCAGCAAAGAATGTCAGGTATTCACCATTATTAACTAAACATTCCAAGAGAACTAATTCACCGCCAAACTTGTCAGCAGAAAAATGTCAAAGGAATTCCATTTCATGTTTTGCTATATTATAAATATTCCAAAAAACTTGTAAACTTAGACTTAACTTAGAAAATACAGTTTATATTTCTAAAAAAATTATCTCATTTTCTCTCCATCACAGCACCACTATCTGAGTATTTATTTCTGGTTACCATGCCTCGAGTATTCTAGCAGGAAATTATTGTCTTTGTGAATCTGTGCCAATTCTTGAAGCTACATACATTACTAGTGTCTGACTGGCATTATAACATATCACTTACATAGCAGGACCAGTAGAACATTGAGCAAATACCTTGTGGTATTTGACTTCAACTCTTCCCAATTGGAGTTCAAATCCCACTCTGGACGATTTAACCTTTCATCCTTCCAAAGTAACTATATTATAGAAAGCAATATTCTAGTATCGCTTCACTCTTTTGACTAAAACTAGTAGCAAATAATAAGAATAAAGACATAATTTCTTCAGATGCAATATCATCATCACCATTTTAACATTGCTTTTCCCATGCTTGCATGGGTAGGACAGAGTTTATTGAGGCAGATTTTTCTATGACCAGATACCTTACCTATTGCCAACCTTTAACTGGTTCCAAGCAAGGTAATATTTAACCATAGCCAGATATTATTTTGCAGAATATTGGAAATGACATTCATTTACAACAATCATGCAATGACAGGCATCTTTCAGTTTCCATCTAGCAAATCCATTCACAAAGCTTTGGTTGGCCTGGGGATACAGTAGGAAATACTTGCCTAGGGTGTCATGCTGTGAGACTGAACCCCAAATCATATGGTTTGGAAGCAAACTTCTCGACCAAACAGCTGCACCTACACCTGATATATATATATATATATATATATATATATATATAAATAATCAGTTCGTTCAACAAGATTTTTTTTTTAACCATTTAGTTAGAGAGGGAAAGGTAGCAGTCATAACCCATTAATTTTTCTGGGTCTCTGAAATTGGTGGGAGGAAGTTACCCTTAAGCAAAACACTTGGCTCAAATTCTTGCAAGAGAGTAAACTCTGCTAAAGATAACCAATGATCAGCAGGTTGCATTAAACAAGATAACCATTTAAGTTTAATCATCAAGAACTCAGAAGACAAAAAGCTAGAATGAATACTATAAGGCACTCTATTCAATGCTCTAACAATTCCTTCAAGACACCACCTTGGACTGGTACTATATTTTAGCAACCCTTCCCCTAAAAGACTGAAAAAGCAAAATAGACTTCAGCAGGATTTGAACTTACATACAGGGATTTGAGAATAAATACTGCTAGGTTTCTATTTGATGCTCTAATTTCTGTTGATTCTAAAAGTAGAATGTTGTATATTTGTTAGTGCAGGTTAAATTAGGTGGGTAGGTAAATGTACTGTTGGATTACCTGTTACTGGCAAGACGGAGAGGTGGAGCAGGTGGTTTCTCTGGATCATCAGACATGGTACTCAACTTCTTATGTCCCACCACTCACACCTGAAAATAGAAGAGACAATATTTCATGATAGAAAGAGAGATGGAAACAGAGATGGCAACATTAAAAACATATTCATTCACTACAAGATGATAAAACACAAATTAAATACATGTAGCAACCTCTAGTTATGACCATTAATACAAAGATGATGACTATCCCCTCACAACATAAGACAGGATTAGAAATTTAAATATGAAATTCAAATAAATTAAAATTAGATATCATAAAGTAAGTAAAACAAACTGAATTTTGATTTGTTCAAATAGAAATAATTTAAAATTACATTGACATCTCTTATAGATGTTGGTGTATCTCCATGTCCAAGGTATAACTGACAAAGCTTGGCACCTGTGTCATCACAGGCACTGCCGTTATCAGAAGAGAGAGAGAGAGAAATAGAGAGAGAGAGAAAGAGAAAGAAAGAGAAAGAAAGAGAGAGAGAGCCAGAATGGATACTAAAAACATGTTTCAAGCGAAGGCAAAGTTGATGTCAGCAAAATTCGAACAAAGAATGCAGAGAGACCAAATACTACATGTGTCTTATTCGACGTTCTGACAATACCTTGTCAATACGCCCCCCCCTCTTAGTTATATGTGACACAAAAGTGAGTAGGTTGAATATATAGACATCTAGTGTTATATGGGGATTAGTGGTTAGGGTATTTGACTCACAATTGTAAGGTTGTGAGTTTGATTCCGAATGGAGTGTTGTGTCCTTGAGTAAGACACTATTTCATGTTGCTCCAGTCCACTCAGATGGCGAAAATGAGTAGCATATGTATTTTAAAAAGCTAGCCTTGTCCCATTCTGTGTAATACTGAATCTCCCTGAGAACTATGTGAAGGATAAGCATGTCTGTAGAGTGCTCAACCCCCTGCATGTCTATTTCAAGAGCAGGCTGTTCCATCGGATCAACTGGAACCCCCCTCGTTGCCATGACCAGACTGCCAGTTCTATTAGACCAGTTCTAACTCATTCATTTTTGATATTATAACTATTTTCAATTCATGCAAACAGCAATCGATGCACTTCATTCTTAGCTTTTTATTGTTTAGTCCCAAGTCAGCACAGACTAAGCAACCATAACTATCCCTTCTTTTCATATATCAGGGATCACATTAGTCAATGAGTCTTTTTGACTTTTAGATGGCAATGTATCATTTCAGGGACATCTGGTTCCTACTTCTAGCATGCCTAACAACTCCTAGATATCTATTACATCACAAATTTTAACCAACATCTAAAATTACATGCCACACTCATCTGGTTTTCTGTATCACAACCATGTTGTTACTGATATAAGATATTATACACACACACACAGGCATGCACACTGTATCTAAACAATTCTGATGTGTCTACAGCAATAACTTACTGAGTAATACCAAAGGATAGACAAGCTCTCTGAACTTAATCCAAAGACCACACATCAGTTGTGCAACTGTTATTGATTCTGGTGCTTTGTACTGGTCAAGTCTACATATATCCTACCAGCAGAGAACTGCCTATCAATACTAGCATTCTACAGTTGCAGGTTATATTTGCATATGGATTAATAAAATTACATGCAGTGGAGTGAAATTCAAGATTCCATCTGCTAGCCATACCACTCTCTCCTGTACATTGATATTATAGATTTCTTTTCTTGCTATTAGCCATAGTGCTGCTCCACAACTAAAATATATATACATATATATACACACATATATATATATATATATATATATATATATATATATATAGACACAAGAGTGGCTGTGTGGTAAGAAGATTGCTTCACAACTACATGGTTCTGGGTTCAGTCCCACTGCATGGCACCTTGGGCAAGTGTCTTCTACTTTAGGCTTGGGCTGGCCAAAGCCTTGTGAGTGGATTTGGTAGACGGAAACTGAAAGAAGCCCATCATATATATATATATATATATATATATATATATATATATATATGTATGTATGTATGTATGTATGTATGTATGTATGTATGTATATATATATATATATGTATGTGAGTGTGTGTGTGTATATATATGTGTGTGTTTGTTGTTTGTGTTCGTCCCCTCCACCATTGCTTGACAACCGATGTTGCTGTGTTTACGTCCCTATCACTTAGCAGTTTGGCAAAAAGAGATCAATAGAATAAGTACTAAGCTTACAAAGAATAAGTCCTGGGGTCGATTTATTTGACTAAAGGCGGTGCTCCAGCATGGCCGCAGTCAAATGACTGAAACAAGTAAAAGAATAACCATACACAGACACACATGCATACACACATGTATATATATATACACACACACACACCTTGCAAGACTAATTTCCCTCATCAACTGAGAATACTGACACTATTGCTTATTTGGCTCCAAAATCTTCCTCAGAACCATCCCTAGCTTCATCCACCTTATCACCAATTATTCCTGGATCTCTTGTCACATCCAGCAATTTTTCTACTGATTTATCAATTGATTACTACATTTCTACTACAAAGTTCCTGAAAGAACATTGAAATATGATTAGGAAAAGTCGAGAATACCACAGAAAGGTTTCCTGATCACATTACATGAAATAACCTCCATTTCTGACACCAAAGCTCCAATTTTTTAACCACTTTGCAGCTAACCCATTGTTCAGAACTTACAATGGCTTCGATGGGTATGCTAAGATGTGTACATGAATTATTGAAGCAAGTTTTTCATCCTTTTCTTTTTATTTTATTATCTTATTTTGTTTATTTGCTAACTAAATAATATTTGTTGCACTTATTGATTAGTTCCAGTTCAGTTCTGATGATGCAGAGAATTATGATCAAAGGCATTCCAATCATGACCACCCAGTCATTATGTATATCTAGGACTACATTATTCAATATATTATTTCTTTTTCCTTTTTAAGACAATGGAATGTTAAAAAAAGAGATTCTGCAGTTATTTCTAATTTGATCAAGCAACAGCATATGACAGTCATGGACAAAATGTGGCCCGACAGGACTTTCTGAAAGGCACCAAACATGATAAAAAAAATTACCTTGTATTTTTTTTTTTAGTATTGCAACCCACCTGATGATTAATCATGTCTCATGTGGCCCACTTCTCATAAAAAGTTACAAATGCCTAACATAGAAGTTCCTTCACTGTCTTGATTAAATGACAACTTCAGCAGAGGTGAGCAACAAACAACTTTCTTACACATACTAGCAGTCCGACCTATGCCAGCATGGAAAACGGATGTTAAATGATAATGATTGACTCAGTGTGATATTCATCCCTTACACGACAGCCTTACTCTAGCTTACCTTCAGTTTTCAACTTGCCCTTGAGATATGATCTTCTACTTACAGTTTCTTTACCACTACAGACAGTCATTGTGACATCTATTTAGACAGATTTACGCCAGAGGTTTCCTTACAATACACAAACAGCTGTATACGCTTGCAATTATTGGTACATTTATCCAACCTAAAACATTTTAGATTATGTACAAAGAGTACTGGACCACTATACATATATATATATATATATATATATATATATATATCTCATCATCATCATCGTTTAACGTCCACTTTCCATGCTAGCATGGGTTGGACGACTTGACTGAGGACTGGTGAAACCGGATGGCAACACCAGGCTCCAATCTAAATTTGGCAGAGTTTCTACAGCTGGATGCCCTTCCTAATGCCAACCACTCAGAGAGTGTAGTAGGTGCTTTTACGTGTCACCTGCACGAAGGCCAGTCAGGCGATACTGGCAACGGCCACGCTCAATGGTGTCTTTTATGTGCCACCCGCACAAGCCAGTCCAGGGGCACTGGCAACGATCTCGCTCGAAAATCCTACGGAAGCCAGTCAGGCGGTACTGGCAACGGCCACGCTCAAAATGGTGCATCTTATGTGCCACCCGCACAAGAGCCAGTCCAGGGGCACTGGCAACGATCTTATTTGGCTTGCCGGGTCTTCTCACGCACAGCATATTTCCAAAGGTCTCGGTCAGTAGTCATCGCCTCGGTGAGGCCCAATGTACGAAGGTCTTGCCTCACCACCTCAGCCCAGGTCTTCCTGGGCCTACCTCTTCCATGGGTTCCCTCAACTGTTAGGGTGTGGCACTTTTTCACGCAGCTATCCTCATCCATTCTCACCACATGTCCATACCAGCGCAATCGTCTCTCTTGCACACCACAACTGATGCTTCTAATGTTCAGCTTTTCTCTCAAGATACTTACACTCTGACGGGTATTCACATTGACATTACACATCCAGCGGAGCATACTGGCTTCATTCCTTGCGAGCTTACGTATGTCCTCAGCAGTTACAGCCCATGTTTCACTGCCATGTAGCATGGTTGTTCGTACGCATGCGTCATACAGTCTGCCTTTTACTCTGAGTGAGAGTCCCTTTGTCGCCAGCAGGGGTAAGAGCTCTCTAAACTTTGCCCAGGCTATTCTTATTCTAGCAGCTACACTTTCAGCGCACCCACCCCCACTACTAACTTGGTCGCCCAGATAGCGGAAGCTATCGACTACCTCTAGTTTTTCACCCTGGAATGAGATAGAAGTTGTTTCCTGTTTGTTTACAGTCTTTATTGCACCTGAACATCTGCCACAAACAAAAACTATCTTGCTAGTTAACCTGCCTTTGATGTTGCTGCACCTCTTATGTGTCCATAGCTTGCACCGGGTACATCTTATAGAGTTACTACCTACTCCTTTTCTACATACTGAGCAG